>NC_092580.1:13662500-13922500 GCF_037975245.1 Apostichopus japonicus
CACAAAATGAGTTATCTAGTCCCCAAAGAAATTGTCAGAATTTTGTTTAAGGAAATAGGTTTGAGAAGTACTTACCTTTCCCCCAGTGGCGGGGCTAGGGGTATTGGTCAGGGGGGGGGGCGAGAATGGTCTGTAGGGGAGCTTTCGACACTATCTAAGCGAAGCGCCACCACAGGTTGGCGCGGAGCGTACAGAATTTTTTTGAGTAAAGATAATCCCTAGATCGCTGGAAATGACCCTTTCCGGGCCTTGCTAATTTGCAGATAAACGAAGAATAAATAAGTGTCATCGCCATTTTGTCAGAAAATTACACCAACAAAATGTGACAAATGTCAATAGGCATTTGAGAGCGCAATAAAAAAGTCAAAAATCGCGAATAAGTAAAAAGTGGTAAAAAGATGAAAAGGGCGCCAGCAGTCCATTTGAGTCCGTCGGGGGGGGGGGGGGGGCTTCCGCCCCCTCTGACTGTATGGACACTCCGCCACTGCTTTCCCCCACCTTTCAACAGGAGGTAATTAACACAAGAAACTTGCAAATAGCTTACTAACAATTGCTTAGTCTAAGGGTTGCAGCAATACTTTTTGATGTAATATTTGTGCAAAGTTTGGTATTCAATTATTTTAGTATCGTTGTGAGCTATAATTCACGAGAACACACACCCGCGCTATGAACATTTAGGTTGCAACTCTTTTGCGTTGATTATCACGGCACAACCATGGTCGTTATACAAATTAACAGCTGAGATAATGTATAATACAGGCCATACCTAGCTTGCTCTATAGTTACGTGAAAAATTGACCTCAAATGTTTTAAGTTGTAAAAGAAAAGAAAAACAATGAAGCTTACATTACAGTTAGGTGATATTTGTGAGACACAATACATTGTTCTATATTGAAATAAAGGATGACTAAGTCTCTAATTATGAGTACAGTATAATCAAATGGACCATATGCATGGTGGCATACCACTCAATATAGAGGACATATCAGGGAAAGTGATAGGTAATCAAACAAACTCTGGTTGTTTGTGACTTGGATGGCTCAGTACACAAATGGAAGTAAATGTGGTGCAAAAATAGGGTCAATTGAGGCGATGGTAGACCATTAGTTGGTAGAACATTGTTGACCATATACTGAGTAAAGAGGGGTTTTATTTTGTACAATTGACGAAACCTTCAGGCTCTCATAGCGAAAAAAATCTTCATGGTCATGATACGGAAAGTTGAAGGTGCCATGAGTGGGCCAACTTGTCAGCTATCCAGGGATTGTGATCCAGGGACGGTTTAGTTAGTGAGAACTTCTACAAGGACTTACATATCACATTACTTTGACGATTTAGTGTGTAAGTCAATGGGGCAATTAAAATTAAATGGACAAATTGTGTGACAACAACAGTATTGGAGTATTGGTCCCAATCACATGGTCATGATAAATATATAGGTAAACAACTTTAGCAATGAAAAGCTGCAAAAAGATTTTTTTTTTAAAATATGGCAAGGAATTTCTTACACAGCGTCAGTAAAGTTACTGTGCGTAGTTGTAAACAACGCCAGAACGCCCTTGTTTAATAATGCTATTATATACGGCAAGCAGTCGAATAGGTCAGGGTCACCAATCAAAACCAATCAAACGTGACTATATGTAGCTTTGTATTAAACAAAAATAGAGATTCTATAAAACTTTTATCCAAATTCACTAAACCATAGCAAAAAAAGAATTCAACCCACCTTTTACCAAGGGACAAAAACGAACCCAGTCAAGTATAAGCAGTCTAGCGAATATAGGTAACTACGTGTCAAATGTATACACAAGGCTGTAGAAAATTAAAATTCCTGCTATGTGCCAATGGTTTGGTACACGTCATCAAAGAAACTTTTCTTTTGCTTTATATACATATGGCATATTAAGTTAACAGTATGTGAATGAATTTGGAGTTCGTTATATTGCGAGTTGAAGAGGATTGTGTACACTGCGCTTCTTTCGGTAAAGGGAGGTAAATCGGATCATTCTAGACGTATTATCAGGTAACTTTCCCATTGATATGGTTTATTTTGTCTCATGTGTGGTTTGCCTATAACTGTGTGTGTCCTTTTTCTATATACAAGCATGCATTTACGTGCATGGCAGATATCTTGTTCCAAGAATATAGTTCTATCAAGGTATGCGTTACAATTGACAAAGATGTCAGTGCATGCGCTTATCATTAAAAGGTGCAAATATTATCGTATGGTTTTGAGTTTTCATAAATCAAGACACTGACAATCTATAGGTATTACGTCTTTAGAAAACTTGTATAACAAACTGGAAAAGAAAGGAAACTCATTCGACTTTTGTGTGTGTGTAAATATATATACTACCGTGTATATATATATATATATATATATATATATATATATATATATATAGATATATTACGGGGAATCCTGCAACATTGTCACGAATTGATTTTATTTTTGATTATTAAAACGTCAAGGGGAACCGAAAACTTGTTCCATCTACATAATAACCTCCCAGCTGAGGTCAATGCTCTTCTCCGCCATAGTCTCCTGGCTTGCTTGTTTTGTAGCCTTCCATCTGTTTAAAGTAATCTTTATATGAATATAGTCTTTATTTACTGACTCAGTCTATATATTGCATATTCGAAACAAACGTTTAACACCCCCCCCCCCCCCCAATGAGGCTAAAACATATCCCTTCACACATGCACGCACTAGTTGTTTATGTTTTGAATAAAAGATCAAGAATTTGTTTATGTAGTTTGTTTCTAAAATAACAAAGTTTATCCTTGTTTTACACAGATAAAGATTCACAGAAATGTCGATCAGCCGGATTTTGCGCCCCTGGGCTTCAACCCTCATATTTGTGTTTATAGTGCTAATCCTCCTACTAGCCGTCAATTACAATAGCGGGTGAGTGACGTAAATTGTTTTCTTCTTCTAATTATGCATGCCTTACATAACAAACCTACAACAATTGTATTTTTTTTTAAAAACGCAACATATACAATATTTCAAAAAAAGAATTTGTTTCCCCCTACCGCTATGCATGACGTACCGGTATCTTGTTGAGTTGTTGCAAAATTAGTCTCATTTCAGATACGTTTGCCTGAGGGATACTATATGTTTTTGGATAGATAATAATTTGTCAGATTGTTCCAATAAAGGTTATCAGCATTGGCCCCTGATTTTAAGTATAAAGCCCCTCAAATTTGATGGAAGTCTTTATTATACGACATACACATGCAGAGTTTCTGAACTGGAACAGACATTATACAAGTATTTGGCGGGAATTTATATACTGTCAAAATAACTATAATGAGGTAAATATAGATGGTTACGGTTTTTGGACGACCCCCCCCCCCCCCCCCTTGGTAATCATCTACAAATACTTCGAATAACGTGAATCTGCAGGGTTAAAACTGGAATACGGTTAGCCTATTACAGGTAACGTAGTAACATGAATATCTACATTATCACCCCTGCCAAAAGTGGAATCACCCATATATATTTTTGATCATACTTGCATTTTAGACTGGGACTTGTACAAAGTCCGTAGTCGTACTCGTATTTTATCACATACTGTTTCCGTACATGGTACTCGCCGTCATGTATTTGTACTCATATACTCATATCAGTTCGAAAATCAAGCATATACAGGGCTCTCGTGCTAAAACATTGTACTCGTTTACTCGTACTCATACCAAGGGGAATTCGTACCCCCCCCCCCCCCGCCCACCCACCCTCGTGTTCCAGCCACACACAAATATGTAATGGTAATTACCCACAACCTTCGGCGTGTAGAGTTATTTACAGACCGTAAATATATGCCTGAGAGAACATCACTTCACGTGTAGAGTTTTATTTTATTTTTGTCTGCATGGGGAGGACCGCCCTAGAAGCCACTGCATGACAGCTTCGACGACAGCAGGGACACACCTCCTCCTTTTAATATCCTGGATCCGCCCTTGTATAACATATCAAATTTCAATTAACACGTAAAGTCATCCTATTGAAAGACCATTACATTTTCGATAGATCCATGAGTTTTACATATAGACTTCTACAACTGACACAACACCGTTGTGATCAAAGTCAGAGTCCCGAGGAAAAAGGACCGACGTTTGGAATGCGGTCCAGTTATGACTGGTGTTTCGAGAAATGGTCCATATATGGTACATGAATTGACGTCAAACTGTGTTTAATCTTCACCATATACGCGTCAATTCCTTCCTTCTAGCAAACTCATGCCAAATTGAGTCTTGATTGTAAAGCGGTGTTTGTCCTAGCAATAACTGTACATTTATATATATACACACACATACCCTAACCACTAGGCTATGGACGCTGATTGTATGTCCAGAGGTTCGAAACTGGTAAGGAAGGTCGTAATTCCACTGAATTTGTATAATTGAGATCGTAATGAGGTGGAAATATATATATATATAATTGAGATCGTAATGAGGTGGGAAAAAAAGTATATATAGATATATATATAGATATAGATAAACAACTTTCCGGTCACCATTCGGGAATACAAATTATACTGCATCGACTTATTTACGACCCAACATTCGAAGCCTGCATGCGACGCCAAGTGATCGATCTTTGCAATGTTTCTTTGATTGAAATGGTTGCTGCATGGATTTTGGATTTCTCATGTTATCGCATTCTTGCCGACTGCAGCATGCATAACACTGTTCACCCGGATGGTACAAACTATTCGTTCATAACAGAGTATCTCGGTCTCTCTTCAACAGATCTCGTTATGTTCTCGGAGATGAGGAAAAGGCAGGATTTTTGAGTTTTCTGAAAAAAAGAATCAAGCCACAATCACTTCCAGATTCACACTGGCGAGATGCGTTGCCTTGGGATGTGGACCCCAAGCGATTCTTACCGAACTATTTTACTTACATGGATCTTATGGAAGAAAACGACAAACGCATTTACGCGCGGAGTAATATTGCGTACGTTCACGTCCCGAGATCCGCTGGTACTACTATCAACACTTGTTTATTTACGATGGTTCAAAATACGAAAACATTCGACAATCAGGTCATGCTGGTGAATGAACATAACATTGAGTTTGCTCAACGTGACCTTCAAGGAAAGGGAGTAGATCAAAAGATTGTTCTTTCTGGTGAATTTGCGTTTGGAGCCTGTGATTTCATGAAAAATCGATCATGCTCATACGTCTTGCTCATGCGCGATCCCTACGAACGAGTTATTTCAAGTTACGCGTTTTGTCAAAAGCACGACGATGACTCAAGCGATTTTTACTGTCCGCTTCGTACCAAAGGTTTGTCTGTAGTCGAATGGGCGATAATAGAGGGCAGTCCTGTATTTCGACAACTGATAGCTCATCCATCGAATTGCGGAGATAAATTTGAGAACCATTTCGATTTTGAGAAAATGATCGACGCACCGAGTGATATCTTGAAGACAGGTAAATATCCGTGTTGGATGAAACTCAAAGCTTTCATTGAGCACCAGTTGACAGCAGATCAAATCCTTCAATTAGCGGAATATGTTGCTAACAATATCGAGTATTGGTTCGCCGCTGTTGGAACATTAGATCGGATTGATACGCTGCTACAAACAATGCAAGATATGTACTATATGCCACTTCATAATATCTGCAAGGATGTACATCGAGCTAACAACAGCAACATTAGCAACCAACAAAGAGAAATTTATCGAAAAGAGTTGAAAGAAGATCCTCGGGTGGCAGAAGCACTCAAAGAAGATTTGCTTCTTTATGCCAGGGTACAAGAAGTTACAATTCTTCAAGGGAGGAATCATTATGAACACTTTCACGCTGGCAACGTTGTTCACCATAAGGCCGATTCCTAGTACCCCCCTCCCCCCCCCCCTCCCCTCATATCTAAAAAGAAGGATATTCCACAGGCAGCGGTTAACTTTTTTCTATACATATATGTTTTTTTTGTAATTTTCTGAACATTTTGCACCACCAAACACATTGTATGTTGGTGTAACAGCACGTTTTACATGAAATATATCTTTAAGTTTGTCTTCATCTTCCTTGTGTACCTGTCAACTACATCATTATATAAACGTAGATAGAACGGACCTCGTGTTATTAAAATTATTTTGGAGTGGATGACGAGGAAAACATTCTGAACGTGCTGGTGATATTTGCATTTAATTCCTATATGTACCGTTTTCGAGACCAGAGCATTATTTCAACTTGACATGTTTTGTACCAACCGTGAACCGTGAGGTTTCCATGTCATATAGATGCAGATGGAATACATTTCTTTTATGCTTTCCTCAATCAAATCTACATCCACCTTTTCTACTGCAAAATTGAGACACATCTCAATATGAGTGTGAGTGTCAATATTGGTATATCTCAATATTGGTATATTGTTAACTTCAAATCCCCTCAGATAGTGTTGGAGCCCTATCCCATTCAAGGTCAAAACAGTAAAGTGAAAACTGAAGGGAAAACCAATCATTATTTTGCTGCAACTATTACGTCACACCCTGTTTGCTTCAAGATCACTTACTGTGCAAAAGTGTGACAAAGTTCAATTATCAATATCTGAAAAGCTTCTGACGAAGATAATATTATTTCTTACAAACAAAATGTGCACAGTGAAAAACCTTTGATGCGGAGATAACATTGATTATGCGTAACGCAAAACTTTCAAAGAGATAATATATTTATACAACACCTAATTATATTCTGGTTATTTGATTGGTCAAATGCTCGTTGATTGCATGCAAAATCCGCTCTATCCCACTCTATGAAATAGAACCATGGGTTATACTTTTTTTGGTAGAACTTTTTTCAATGGTAAGAGAGCAGAGAAACCTGTCTGTTCAAAACAATCTGTTGCATGAGTGCATTTTACCCATCTTAATATAATATGTTGTATAAAACAAATAATGAATGGTTTCCATTCGTGCAATAGTGCAAATATTTCATTCGTTGAAACATGTTATTTGTTCCATTCAACTCGGCTGCGCCTCGTTGAATGGAACATTCAATCTTTCAACTCTAAAAAATATTTGCACTATTGCACTCATAACCATTCATTATTTGTATACCACATTACAAAATAAATGAACAATATGAACATACAATATATAAGAAGAAAATTGAAGCTTTTAATGAAAGTTAATCGTCCCATGATGACGTGACATTCTAAAAGAATATTAGCAACATATTTCAGACCGTATTTATTGTAATAATTCTAAAAAACATATTGGCCTAAATGTATGACAACACACATAATGTCAATGTATTCTTTCAACTATGTAATGATTAAACATTTTAATAATGTTTTTAAGGGGGAACCAAATTATTTTTGTGGTGTTATTTAATTTTATATTCTTATTAATCGTATACTCAAAAGAGAAATGTGTTTATGGCATAAATTAATAAAATAGAAAAGGAAAACAAACAAACAATAAAATTATAAGGAGCGATTGAACAAACATAATTTTTGAAACAGAAATGTAATTTGTGTTAACATTAATTTCTTACGTTTTGCGTTCCTTATTTTATTGCTTCTCGTATACAAATAACTAGCATTACCCAGTTATGTATAGAATTTGTGAAAAAGTAGTGAAAAATAAAGAATGTGCACCACTTTAAATTGTCTCTTGCCTGCATATTATTAATGGAGGGTAAAAATGTAAGCGATTCCAAGAAGAAACAAGAGGCGGGGGTGGGGGTGAATCGGGTAGGGGGAGGTGAAGGAAAGAATGATATCACGATTTATAACATATGTACCTCTGGAGGGTAACAGCTGTGTGGAGTGGCAAAACTGTCCAGATATGTTATAATGAATGTATTTCTCGTTACTGTTTGTTTACATTATTTTCAATATTGTGCTTTGCGTTAGTTCTCTAGTTACTAACAAAAAAAATGAATGATAATATCATCCAATGAAATGTCGGAATAAGAAACATTTTTATCGTCATACTTAACACAACTTTTTTTTTCTGTTTTCATTTCTATAGGAAATCAAAATCGAAGAAACATCGTCTCAAAGTACAAAGGGAACGAATGAACTCTGCACAACAGTCGAGCGATCCACACAAGTCATTATCTGTTAACGCATGGAAACAAGCTTTCCCTTGGGATGTTAAGCCTAATCGGTATTTACCTAACTACTACACTTATGCCAGATATATCAATGTGACGGAGAAGTTGCTATATCGTCGAGGTAACATTGTTTACGTTCATGTTCCAAAGTCCGGCGGGACAACCATGGGCAAATGTTTCACCGCCGCCGTTAAAAAGTTGAAGCGATACCAGCCAAATTATTACGGGCCGATCGGCGAAAACGGAATCGATGCGGTTTTGAAAAATCACAAGAAATCAAATTCGACAAAGGCCGCCATTTTCAGTGGAGAATATGCCTTTGGACTTTGTGAGAAATTATCCGCCTCGAAACCTTGCTCGTACTTCTTAATGTTACGAGAGCCTTATAGCAGGTTAGTATCGAGTTATCTATTCTGCAAGCGACATAGCAACGACGGTAACAAATTCTTCTGCGCTTTGAACGTAAACAACATGACGATCGTGGAATGGGCGTTGCTACAACGTAGTTTCCTCTTCAGACAACTACTGATGCACGAAGATCTGTGCACGGGAACTTACGACGATGAATATAACTTCGAGGACCTTTTAAACATACCGAAAGGGCTGGTAAAGGATAAAATACCATGTTGGTTGAAACTACAGGCTCTTATTGACTCCACTATGACCAAGGATGAAAGAATGGCCGCGGCTGTCTATCTTGCAGACAGTTTGGAACAATGGTTCGCGGGGGTTGGTATCCTAGAAGAAATGGATGAAACACTAGAGGCGCTTAACATAGTCTATGGCCTACCTGTGTACCCGGCGTGTACGAGAATGCACGCCAACAAAGCGCCCTCGAAAAACAAGAAATCAGACGATGCACTGAAGCAACGTTACATGGCGCAATTGAAGGCCAGTCCGATGGTAAAGGATGCCCTCTATGAGGACGTTCTTTTGTACCAAAGGGTGAAAGAGATTACCAAATCCCAGAGAGCGGAGAGAAAATACGTGTTAATGGGTGAATGAGAGTCTAGAGAAACATATCGAAAGGAGGAGGGGGAAGGGAGGGGGGAAGTGTTTAAAAGTGGTAAGCCTAACTTTAATGAAAGGTTGATTGCCAATATGCCATTGACAACTCAAACTGATGTTGGGTGGCCATCCAGCCAGTGGTGTACGATACTTTAAGCTAGATATGCGGAAACGAGACGGGCAGGTGTGTGCTATATGTAGCTGTGATAGCTAAAATACAATATTGTTACACAAAAAAGATTAGAAACACAGATGTCATCTCCAAAAGCATTGCCTGATTTTTACTGCCTTTTACGAAATATTTCAACTTACTGCTTTCATCCGTTTTATTTTAATAAAAGGGGAAAAAAAGAGTAAAAAGAATACCGTGAAACCGCATAGTTTGAATAGCCCTAACAGGATGGAATTAAGATGATTTGATATTATGACCTAAAGTTCGGTATAACTAACTCCTCTTCGAATTGCCTTTGTAAACTGGATGGGTGGGAATGTCAAATGAGACTGGCTTCAACCCATGGTCCAGGCCTGCTAGGTATACAGCACAACGCTATACATAATACAACGCTGTATAAAAGTATATACATGTAGGCATACATCAAATTACGAAATATACATGCGGCGCCAATCCTTGAACTAGGTCAATAACAATTTTTTTTTATTGTTAAAACAAATGTAAATAACTTGAAATGGTGGTTTTACTCTAACATCCAATTTTATGACGGTCTTTTTGTCCTTGGAATAACTCGGGGTGAATGGGCTCATTACTACAGATAGGACCTACTGGTTTCAACTTAAATTGCATATGCCGATATTTTAGTTGCATAAGCAGGCGCGAAGCCAAGGGGGGGGGGCGAAGGGGGCAGCATCCCCCCTTGAGCATATTTTTTAAATTTTTCTTTAATGTTTTTATGATATCGCTAGTATTTTCAAAAGAGAAAATGCTAGGAAGCAACTTACAAGGCCTGGGAAGTGCCATTTCCAGCGATCTGGGAGGCATTTTCAGCCAAAAATTTCTTGTACGCTTCGCGCCAATCATGGTGGCCCTACGCTTAAATAGTTTGCAATGCCGAATCTACAGTTTCGCCCCTCCCTTGGCAAATTCCTGGCTACGCGCCTGTGCATAAGTGATATGTACAGCAAATCTTCACTGGTTACGGATTATGTTACATGTTGGCTATATATGTATTAGATATAAATAAAATTAATTAACCTTCTACTTATTTGATTTCATTTTTTGAATTATATAGTAATCAAGTTAATTGTTCGGTCCATGGGTGAAGTATAGTAAGTTGGCAATAAAAATGAGCGGTTACAGTTGACTTTTTCTTCCTTCCTACTATTTAAGAAAAAAACGGTAGTGGGGTAAAGGTAGTAGGGGAGGGTAAGACAGGGTAATGTTCGAGAGTCTATACCTTCCTCCATCCTCCCAAACACACATACGCGATACTTTTTGTGTTTTTGCTAACCGGTGAGCCAAGAAGATAAATGACCCCTGACACAGCCACGTGACAACCATATCATTCTTAATAACGTATCGTAGGCTTTATATGAAAAAAGCCACTGGGCAGAAACGAAGAGAAAAATAAATCTGCAAAACAACTTTCGCCACATAGTTCTAGTTCGATATGGTATATGTGCACTGTATGCTACGATTGGCAGGTGAGTCTTATGGCAGTAGTCGCCTTTCCTACGCCTAAAGAATTGCCCCAATCAACCCACCTTCGACTAAAACAATAGATGCACTAATTCCATCACATTGTTGTAAACTAGCTCCATCCCTATCCCTAGAAAATTTCACCACCCCCCTCAACCCTCCTTCGGTTACAACATATGCACTATTTACCTAATATTGCTGGAAACTAGCACAACCCCACCCCTAAAGGAACCCCCCCCCCCTCATTCAGTGTTGGGTTAGTATTCATCACCGTCTACACCTGACAAGATTGGAATGACTCTACATTTGAGTCGTCAGCCAGTGTCTGAAATCAGACTACTTTGCAGAATTAGATCATACATCACCAACTGTGGTAACCAGTAGAACGTTGGTGGGAGGTAGGTTGACAATAAACTGTATAGTTTAGTATTTTCTCAGGGGTTAGGAAACCGACAGAAACTCATTTGCAGAAACCCTATACATGTGATGATCTGTTGATGATCATTGACTTATTTCATGCCTAAGCTGCTCCATATTCTTTCAGAGAATTACCAGGGCAGGCTTTTAATAATTCTGGTCCCAAGACCCTCGCTGAACATTCCCCATCCGACAGACAAGAGTTATCTCAGCATCAGAACACTCCCTCAGTACTAAACGCAATGTGACCCCATTTCATCCTCATGACAGTTCAGCCGTGGTCGTTTCAAAATCATTGAACGAACCGAACCAAACCCAATCTCCCCAACCAGAAATACCAGATCCATGGTAGACTCCA
Organism: Apostichopus japonicus; assembly: GCF_037975245.1. Taxonomy (NCBI): domain Eukaryota; kingdom Metazoa; phylum Echinodermata; class Holothuroidea; order Aspidochirotida; family Stichopodidae; genus Apostichopus; species Apostichopus japonicus. Next base: position 13,674,010 of record NC_092580.1, read on the forward strand.
CTAAACAACGTGGTATAGAGATATTTTCTGAATTTGTCAACAGAATCTTGTTCCTAATGGGGTTTTGAACCTAAAACCTACTGATCTGGGGCAGACTATGCCACACCTCACCTTCAACACAACCAGGTAAGGGAAATATGATGGTTCTGTTGTAGTCCAAACAGTCACTATGGGAGATAAGGAATAGGGTAACACAAATAAACTTCAACCCAAGCAGACAAACACCATCAAGAGTGTGGGGGGAAAAAAAAAGGATGAAGATATGTTTTCACATTAATAGCATTTCCTTTTATTAACCTTAAAAAGCTGCATTGACAAAATTAAGTTTGGAAATTCATTGTTTTCTTTTTACAGCATTTGTTAATAAATAACAAAACATTGGATGATGATATTTTGCACAACTTTCCCTTAGTCTTACTTACTTTTACTACTGATGACCACCGACATCAATGAAAAAAACAAAAGAAGAAGAATCCGCTAATTGTTTCAACTATGGACAGAAGAGACAAAGAAAGACCAATAACAGTTCACTCCCTAATGAGTTCTAATTATAAAAGTATAGCATAGTTAGCAAAGCTGTTGAGATTTGTGGTTCAAGTCATCTTTAGTGGTGAGTTTTTCAAAATTAACTCTCAAGGAGAGGAGAGGAATTGGGGGGGGGGTGTGCAAAAGTATAAAATGGAGAAACAAATGCTCCCCTAATTATTAATAAACAAAACGGCTAAATTTATTGGGCATAAAAATAAAAGATTTGGACTCTTGATACAAGAACCTTGCACATACCTTTAAAAAACCATTACATTTCCCCGGGCCCCTCATTGACCTCTGGTCCATGGCTGTATCCCCCACCTGTGACATCCCCCTGCATCAGGCCTGAACCCCTGGGATTTATCAGATCGAGTCTTTCTTTCTCTCCTCCTTCAATGAGATACCATCGTAAATAGTTTAGAAAAGATATACCATCCTAAATAGTTTAGAAAAGTCACAGATGTCAAGTATCACATCAGCAAAAATGTGACAGTAAAACCCCCAAAATTATCTCTGGCACTGAATGTATGAAATTCTGTTCCATTGCTTGCCTCAATTTATCTGACCTAACAAGGAAGGAAATATTTCATATGCACGCTTGAAATTTTTAACTTCTGCTTCACTCATGACATTGGAAATAAATATGCCTCACATTTTTGCAAAAACGCTTAAAATGTTAAGAATTGATAAAACAAAGCAGACATCTCTGATGGCACCTTCTTAAATAACAATAAAAAAAAAGATGGACCTTTTCTGCTCAAGTCTCATAAAATAGACAGTTTCATCAAGTTGGTAGACACCTAAAAATTGCTCATCTCTCAGCCGTCATTTTTTTACCGCCTTTTAAAGGCTGGGCAGATTTTACCACTTGTTTTCAAATGCATGTAGATGGGTGAAAAAGTACTAATGGAACTGCTAGTATATATATATAGCAGTTTCTCTGTACACACAGTCATTAGGTTTTGATGTTTTCTTCTTAGGCCTGTTAACACAAGACCACCAGAACGGTTTTGATCCCGCGGGGTTCTATGTTGAATTTGTAATGTTAACGTGGATCAGACCACATGATTTAAAACTTGAAAACTAAGCAAGTTATCATGGGAGGCTATGACTCTGCATTCTATGTTAAATATGTAATAAAAGCACAGTTCGGGGTTGACCCGGGACCATCAGTGACCTCTGACTTTATTTCTTGTTAGCCTTCTCCTCGGCTTAGTTGTCATCATGAGTTAAATTTGACACATTTGTAATAGGAGTAGCGACCTTGCACATCACACGGCTGGTGCTTTTTTGGTGCCTCTGTTTGTAGTGGAGAGACCATACTGTCCAAAACCACTACAAATGGACTGTTGTGATAAGCTTTTGTTGCAATAAACTGTCCCTTTCAAATGATAAATTCATCACCATACATTATGCATTTATGCAATACTTATCATGCATATATGCAATGCCATATATTATGTATATATATATGCAATATACCAAACTAAGAAACCCAAACGCTAAGACCGGTTTTTGACATTGTATCCCCTCCCTGGTGAATGGAGATAGGATTCCATGGACATGTTCAAAGAGCAATGTATGGTGCAAATGCAACATTTGATACATAGTAAAAGCATTGAAATGAATATAAACTTAACGCTTACATTCTGGGAAAGTTTTGAACCGGTCTAGAAAACGTGTGATATCACTACATGATTAACTGCTAGTAATGAATACATACACCATTCTTCATTAATAAAAACTTGATCCAGAAAAAATCTTTAAAAAACAATTTAAAATAAATTCTTCAGTTCATTTATTCACCTACTGATAGACAGGTCTGTAAATGTGAATTTCTTTAATTTTCAAATGATTTTGGGCTAAAGTGCATTTAACAACCAACAATTTGCCAATTCTGTCAATAAATATAAAACCAATTTAATTCAACTATGCAAGCTAAATTCTACATCACTTCCCAGGGATCCTACCCACTACTGCACAGTACAAAAAAAAAAAAAAAATTCCTTCTGACTTTTCAGTGAGCTTATTTATCTTTTCAATTTTTTTTATTAATCAAATCCACAGCTGTTAAACAGAATTATTAATTTCCTCGGTTAACGACACCAAATCATATACATCAAGGATGCCACCTCTGAGTATTTTGAATTTCTATTTGTGACTCTCCATCCACAATCAAAGAAAAGCATACACTGGGCAAGACTAGATACAATTCGATTGGAGCATATATACAGATTTCCATTTCACAAATCTTTAGATGTGATTAACCACAAAAAGATACAAAACTATTTACAGAGCTCGACCGTACCCAGCCTGATAAAAACTCTTTGTGGTGGATTACAATTTTACAGACGTTGCTAAAAGAAGAAGAACCCATTCTCTTAGACTAAACGAGACGACCGACTGTCCTAGCCATGACTCCTAACGATGACTCTCTCTACTTACTCCCTCTACTGAGACAACTTTCAACTAACCTTGCTACCATTATTCCACCGATCTACGATCTAAGAGGAGGGAACAGCATTACTTTAAATATCTCGCTCCAATGGACATATAAGATTAATCGAAAAATATACATGTAATCAGGGGGTCGGGGGGGGGGAGGAAGGGGGGGAATTGAGATTTCTGCTACAATTGTAGGGACTTTAACAACAGCAACCTAAATACCCCTGCCATAGTGCTACTTGCTTTTCCAGGTATGCAAGGAATAGAAAGATGATTACCTCAGCCCACTGCTCATCTTACATCTGACATATTACAGTAAGGTACGAGGTAGCCTGTCCCAATAAAGTGTGACCACAACTACAAAACACCTCTGTCAACATTCACCAACACAGGATTTTATACTGTTGTGATTTTGCAAGACTTTTTGTTTTAGTCTAAACCATTTCCATTCAACTGTATCAACAAGGTTTAATACACTATAAGACACTTATCAGCTTTCATGAGTAAAAAGATAAATGAATGGGCGGCTAATGAGACTCTCATTGATACTTCCTTATGACGGTGGTGGAAGAGAAGGTACACCTGCAGGGTGCATGGTAGGTGTAAGCCATACCATCAACAGTGCTCTCTTAATGGCATCGACTCTAAACCCCGGGGGACCAGCAGGGTGCATGGTAGGTGTAAGCTATACCATCCAAACTTCTCTTTTAATATCATCAAATCTTTCCCCAGAGCGATCTGTCTGAAGTCTCCTCTCTCCCCTTCCTTTTTCATCCTGACCTGGCAGATTCATTTACATACAGATATGCTAGACTTTCTCTGATCCATCTCTGATGATCGAGATCCATCCACTTGAACCTCGGGCGAAAGAACCATCACAATTAATTAAAGCTTCCCTCGGCGTCCGCTAACTTGTCCGTTTCTACAAGAGCTCTACATCCCGACCGAGGTGGTGACGGTGATGGTGGCGTTATTGTAATCTGTGGTCTCCATTCGCAGAATGTACGGTATAATGCTATCGATCTGTACATTTCCTATCAGTCCTGCAAAGAATAGTTCCTCCATAATGGACGAGTTCAACAGCCTGATCGTCGGCAGTTTCAGCAAGAGCTTGGAAAACCGATCTGGCGTAAAATCCGGGTACATGCTACTTTCGTACTCTTTCAGTTCCGCCACGGCTTTCTCCTGAAATTTCTCGACTTGCTTTGGATTCGCAATCCCAGGGTGATCTGTTTGACAAAAAACAATAGAACCATACACGTGACTCACTCTCTGTGCAGTAATAACCAAGAACTTCCTTGATCAGTAAAAGTATCTAGTGTGAAAATGTTCACCTCCTAAGAAGGATATGTCGCCACAATAAGCCAAAAGTTTGCCTTTCATACACTAACGCTACACATTCCCCCACACAGCAGATGCTTTCCTGTAACCAAATAGTGCAACTCATAATGTATTCATTTGCTTCACTGACAGCAAATTTCTCTACTCTGAGGGATTTCATCGAGGAATGGTAGGTGGAGAGTTTATATCTTATTCTATCAAATTTTATGAATGGGTTTAAGAATGTAGTAGACAAAAAAGATAAGCTTTGCCATAATTTTTTCAGGTTTCTGAATTCATAGATATTTTTTTTTAAACATGATCTGTCTCTTGATGGAAGATTTCTTGTCTTTCCTAATTTCTTTCCGGTTTCTGAATTCGTAAGGGTTCATCTTGGTTTCTTGTCTTGATGGAACAATTTTTGGGTCCCTTCCAAGTCCCCTCGATTAAACTTGATTTACGAAACCAAAAACCAACAGACCAACCTTTTTGAGTGGACGTTAGTCTTTCAAAATCCTTCACCAATATCACGGTTAGTGTGCATGAGGGCTAAACCATACGTAAAATCCCCCCCCCCCCCCAATTTAAATTTCCTGCCTTGGTCAATGATATTAATTTTACTACCCCTTCATGCATATATATGAAATGAAGGAAACAAAACTAGGCCATCATATGATGAAGTACTTTAATCTACATACCTGGACTAAAGAGCACTATTGTCTTGAGATAAGCAAATTCGACTTGATCGATGTTAAGTTTAGTCGTCGCTGATACAAATTCTTGAAGCTTCCATATGTGTTCCATTACTGCTTTCACTCTGTCTGCTGATAACTTGTCTGTTGGTTTCGGATAAAAATAAAATAAATAAATAAAACCCAATGAAATGCTGACAACTTACTTCTTGTCATGAGATGTTATTCAGATTTAAAAGGAGCCATTCGCATATCCAGCATTCTTTTATTTTTGCCAACAAATAGTTCGAACAAGCAGTACATCTTTGGGGGTTTCTTTAAGCATTAAAAATAAAGACCAAAATTGTTCTTTTTTAATTTACGAATTCGACTTTCAACACAAAAGCCAACAGTGTGCAAAGGCCAATCAAACTTCCATAGAAAGATTTGTGACAGCAAAGGTTCTATATCAATCGAAACCACGGTAATCCCTAAAATTACGTGTTTCACTTTTACCAACATATATATTGTCAATGTTTACACAGTTTGCAACATGTGGATTTTAGACAGTATGTATTTAGAACTTTTTCCAACTCTGTGAGAAGCTTCTTTAATAAAATAGTAGTATTTGACCTCTTTCTTGAGATGGTATACTGCCTGCTTTACAATTAATCCAGACCATTAAAACAACGAACTGCTCACCTTGCTGTAAACTTGTTTGCAAGTGGTTGACGATAGCTGTAAGTATGGTGGACAGGGCCATCGAATTGGCACACTGCGCGAGACCTAGCGTGAACAGCTCGCTCCAACATTTCTGTACCATCACCGTATGGCAATCAGGACTGGAATTAAACAGAAAATGGAAAATAATCTTCAGAAACTACCCTCTACATGAGGTCAAAAGTTATGTACACATATCACATATTTTTGGTGGGTAGATATTTTTCTCTCCTGAGTTGAAATTCTGTCAGACAATACAGTACAAACATTTTACAGCTTCCTTCTTCCATTTTTACAAACAGTCTTATGACTTATGATCATGAAATATACAATAACTTATTCTCTTGGTGACATTTCTGCAATAAAACAGAGAAAACCTGGCTGCCTCACAGTACACTGAAGATATTTGATCCTCTCTCTCACCTTAATGCTTGGAAAGCTGGAATGCTCCTGGCCCAGTGCATGGAGAGGAACAGAAGGCGGGACGCAGACTCACAGATGTAGTGGACGTTGAGATACTGAGGCATAGGGCTAGGAGTAGTCAGCTTAAATTGTGTGTGAGTTTCCGTTAACATTGGTCCCTCTATTTCTATAAGCTGTTGTTCTGTACTGCTATTGGGACCACCGCCTCCGACTGTCAACGTCTGCTCAGAACCACTGGAAGGAGAATAGACATACACTAGATCACAAAATCTACCAAATCCACAAAAAGTAAAATTGTATAACAAATAATAGCCCGGTCATGCATTTCATCGTAAACAAGCACTGACTGGTACCGATCTTGACAGCCTGACAGGGAGCCATCTGACAGGTAGCCGCCTTACAGGTGCAGACTGGTATCAGGGAGAAGGTCTTCTCACACCTTCTTACAACAGTTAACCTCTGGCCAATGGTCATTTAACAAGACACCAGAGTGTGCACGATTCAAACAGTTGTTCACAAAAGCACTGCCACAATCTAGTGCACACAACTTCATTTACAAATGAAGTTACCAAACAAATCCCCATTTATACACCTGGGTGAAGGAAGGCTATTTAGATTAAGCACCTTGCTCAAAGATCGAGCTGGGAATCGAAACCTGCACACTTTAATCGCAAGCCTAATGCTTAAACCATTGCCCACAGTGCTCTCAACTTTCACTCACATTATAATGAAGGAATTTTTTGGCGAAAAACAAACGCAAGTTCACAGTATAAGTCCCCCCCCCCACCCTCCCCAAATGAGACAGAGGCTGCTCGATTAGAGAAGTACAGACCAAACCCGGTCAGTGGATGTCGAAAATGTGATTAAGATGAATAAAACAGAGCCTGGCTTGACATGTCACTAAATAGTTCTCATCAAATCAGTATCTTGTTCAGGGATGAGTTTTGAAAATTTAGTTGGGCTTAGGGTTCAACTGCAATACACTCCTTGATAAATTGAAGCTTTTCTTTTAAACAATTAAACTAATACCACTGCAGCCCCCTCCCCCCACCAAATCTGCTGCCCACCCCATCCACTGGTTATGCCTGTACTACTTACCACTGTGGCCCCCCTCCCCCCACCAAATCTGCTGCCCACCCCAACCACTGATTATGGCAGGTACTACTTACCACTGCAGCACCACCCCCCTCCCCCACCATATCTGCTGCCCACCCCAACCACTGGCTATGCCAGGTACTACTTACCACTGCAGCCCCCCTCCCCCACCAAATCTGCTGCCCACCCCATCCACTGGTTATGCCTGTACTACTTACCACTGTGGCCCCCCTCCCCCCACCAAATCTGCTGCCCACCCCAACCACTGATTATGGCAGGTACTACTTACCACTGCAGCACCACCCCCCTCCCCCACCAAATCTGCTGCCCACCCCAACCAATGGCTATCCAGGTACTACTTACCCTCCTGCTCCACTGTTTGGACCATCGCCATCAGCTGCTGGGTTTAATGCTTTGGCCAACGTGTCAAAAGCTTTCGTGATTTGACTACTGGACTCCCCTTGCGTGGTCACTGTCACTGTACTAGTCTCCCCATTTGATATCACCTTGGAAACCATAAAAATATAATGGATATTAGCCAATGCCGTTGTCTTTTTCACTTATTGCTAAGTGGTTAAGTAGTTTAAATGAAATTGAAACCCAAAAAAGGTATGTTTTCAATTTCAATTTTTGTTAATATATGAATGTATATAAATATATATATATATACACATCATAACAGAGTACCCTTTGCAAAAGAGGTAAAAGTCCTCATTTCATGGTGTGATTAATGCAGGCAATAAATTAGTGCTCAAAGTTTGTATAGCATATAAAAACTCGTGTAGCAATTTGACCATTTTGTGTAGCATTTTTAAATGCGATACCGGGATCAATTAATCCCTGTGATGGTGGATTGAAGCAAGTGATTACACTTGCTCGTTATCTCTTCTGTCCTTCAATCATGATGAATATGGTAAAAATAACTTGTGACAAATTCCAACAAACACTACAGCTCCAACCTATCTCTCAAATAGAAGATGAGATAATAAAGGATTACCATCTGTGCATCTCCAGCTGCTCCCTCCTGAGGGTCAGCGTTCCCTTTCATTGAAGCTAATGATGTCACCACACTGGCCAACGTACTAAGATCTGTGGTGGTCGTATCTGTCGTCTGCTGTGTGGTCTGAACCGTCGATGTCGTCGTCGGTTGGATATTCAGAAGGATGCCTTGATCAAACAGTCCTGTCCTGGCTGGGAGCTTGTCTGAGAGATACAAATCAAAATCACGAAAGAGTTAATTACAACTCCTCACAGGTTTCAACTGGCCAGCTACCAAAATATGACTATGGTAGTTCTGATAAAACAGGTGTTTTGAGACATTCAAAGTAAAAACAATAACATCGCACACTTTTAATACTCAGAGGGATATCATTATTTGAACCAAAGGTCACACCTTTGTAATCGTTCAAACAGAGACAGATACAACATCTAAGGTAATCTGGTTTGGTTCATGAATGAACAGAGACAGTAAATGGTTCCAACGCATTGTGGCACTAATGACATCACAGATCCATGGCGGCTCCATAAATACACCATTTAACCCTGATGTCTTAGAAACATCGCATATTCTTCTTGGATATTTGGGGGTGTTGTTAGTCAGAAAGGACCTCTACCTTTACACGGATCAAATATCTAAGCCTGTCTGGTTTTCTTTCATTCGCTACTTTCATGCGTATTATGAGACAGCGTTTGCATTGCGGACGATGCTACGCAATCATACAAAGATTGTGATGTCAGAGAGACCAGATTTCAGTCTCCAGATTGCCAGATGCTACAATTCAATCATGATCAACTTCTTCTTATCCTGCTGGTTTAAACCCAAAACATACAAAGGTGTAATGGATCAGACCTCTATCATGAGATATTCTATATCAACTAAAGGTCATTTCTGCACCCCCCCATCCAATGTTTTCAATGCAATAATTTTGTATAAACTTTGTACAAAGTGTAATAATGAGTAACAACCAATACAAACACGAATATAACATAGTAATAATATTAATAATAATAATGTTGATAATAATGATACTGTTAATAATTATAATAATAATAATGTTAATAATCATAGTAATAATGTTAATTATAATAATGTTAATAATATTAATGATAATTATAACAATAATAATAATAGTTCTGTTAAGTATGAATGCTGTCACCTGTGCTATTTACATTCACTTGCTAACCAGTCAATAACACATACATGTTTTTCCACAAGTTAACTTTGCCTGTCAAACGTGAAAAAAAGCTGTGTTCATCACAGATGCAGACACATTTAGAATGACAGTTGAAAGGAATTTCTGAACCGGATCATGAGAACGTGACATGAGACGTGTTTTCTAGTGCTTGTTGCAAACAAGGAACTATGGCAGTTTTCCAACACATACCAACCCTGGCAATGTTTTGAGTAACAATAGGGTACTTTTCACCACAGCAAATGAAAATATTTTGGAGACACTACAATATCACACATAGGCCCTCAGTAACCCCATCTCCCACCCCCTATGAGGAAAATTTGACATTTTTTTCCCCTACTCACTCTTTTTTGTAGCTTTTGTGCAGTTGTTCATCATAAACAGAGCTATTATTTATCAAATAATGATAGATGATGGCTGGGTGTGCATCTCCTTCATGATACACCTTCATAATAGACCGACCACTCAGACTTTCAGAAAATTGGTCTTTGACCTGTCATATGTACCATTGATGTACCTTAAGGATCAATAGATCGAAACCATTTTAGGCTAAGTTTTCCATTTTTGTCCCAAACAGAACAAATCTATTCATCATTATTTTTACTATATACTTCCACAACCTAAATTGTGTCCAGATGGGAAGAGCAACGGACAAAACAAAGATCTAAGACCTCACATCATGTTGTCTATGTGTCCCTCCTATGTTACCTGAGCTAAAACATTTAAAGACTGTGTAAACTGACAGTGCTATATTTATATATACATATCTATACATAGACCTGTGACAGCATCCAAACATTAAAGGAGGCACAAACCCAACCATCATCATTCGTCTAGGTTGATGAAGATATCTGTCATGAACAACTTCCTCCCCCTTCCCCCACACCCCCTGCCCCACACTCCCCCACCCCACACTCCCAAAAAAGTTAAGAAAATCTTTTATTCTATTTTGGGAGATATCACAGATTTAATGTTACCGATTCAAACAAGGCTGAATGAAGACTTGGTCAAGTCTAAATATGACATCAAGCCACTTCAATTTTTCTTCACTTGCTGTAGAGGGGAGACATGTGGTTTTGCGAACTCTAAATTTAATATCATGAACAAATGATAGGATTGGTTTTCAGTATCAACGCTGTCAACATTCTGCCTAGTCCAAGGTTTTAGATCCTATAGGCATTATGGCACTTGCAATTTTCAACATGACAGCCACCAGGTACAACTTTTAACTCTGGATATGTATCCCCAATTGGAGCAACGTTTTAGCTATTTTGTTGGCCAGGCACAACTTTTCAATAAAGATATCTCCCACATGGAGCGGGATTTTTTCTTAGGTTGGTGGGGGGGGGGGCTGGGGGAGGTAGGGGGGGAGTTGTTCATCACAAAACAGGGTCTCCTTCAAAGATTAAGCTAAACGATGATAGTTGGGGGCTTGTGCCTCCTCCTCCTATAAGGTGGGTGGCAAGCCAAACCTGACACAAAAGTTGGTGTGGCAGCCAATGGGCTTCGAATGTCTTTACGGATGTAGACTTTCCCTTCAGACGTGGCCACGTTACCTGGAGTCTTTTCCCGGGGCTTCAGCGGGGACCGTTCGCATTGCACAGCTGGTGGAAAGAAGGAATCAGAAACAAACAGGAAACTGGGCAAACTTATGTTCATTAAAGGTTATTACATGTCGGTGGGTGCATGCTGCAGAGGTTAGCTATGTGAATAGAAGCGTTAATGTGCAGGGAATAAATTCATCCGGTATCGCATCGCAAAATGCTATGCAAAGTGGACAAAATGCTATGCAAAGTGGGTAAGATGCTATGCAAAGTGGGCAAAATGCATACACATATATACAACTCCAATATCAGTTGTTTTTTTTTACACAGGAACACATAGTATTTTAAAAGAGACAAAATCACAGCCTTCGAAACTGTTATATTTATAAAATTTGAACACTAAATTATTCCATGGAATTGACTGAATTGGAAAAATGATTTTTTGTTGTTTAGCATAAAGCGAATCTGGTCGGTGTGAAGTGTTATTTAAGGTTGGTACTTGTGTCGCCTGAAACTTGGAAGAGATGGGCCAATGGGCAGAGGACGTAAAAAGTGAAAGTCACAATTTTGAGGGTCAAAATGATATCTAAAAACACACTTTCAAAAAAAAAAGAAAAAAAGAAAATTTTTGCAAGAAAGATGTAAGTGGATCAAGCAAAAGCATGCTGTCAAGCTTCACTTTTTCTTTTGTTTACAATCCAAAGATTTCTTCCATAACAGAAGTAGAGAGATCACCATTTCATTTCCATGCAGCTTTTACTTTCTACTGCTGTTATTGTTTTACACAGGTCCAATCAAAACCACAAGAACTACTTTTGTTTTGCCTTTCCTATTAAATGCAGAACTAATTAGCAGGGAGAGAGGGGGGGGGGGTGAGGAGAGGGAAGACATACATATAAAGGAATGTTAGTATACCAAGAATATAAGTAAACACATGAGTTGAAGTAAAGTTATTCCACAAGTTCTCACATTAAAGCATACCTAGACGAGCATAAATGGGCTGTTTATTACGATATAGTTTTAAAAAATGAGCCGGGTTAAATACATTATTGATAGAAATTTTATGATTGCAAATGGAAACTATCAGTCTATTGGAAGAGAATTGTAAGTTTAACCCTGTGATCAGCAATGAATAGAATAATGATTAAAGAAGAGCATACTCTAGTGTGTAAGCAAAAGCAAGCACTTTTGAAATTTGCCAGAAAACCAGCCAGAAGGGAACATATTTACAAAGGACAATCTACATTATGCCAGGATTAAGCAAATATTTAGGGAAGGTTTGGAGGAGATTGGGCAAAACAGGTTATGTGGTAAAGATATGATAAAGCAAGATATTATTCAATGATGGGATATTTTGTAAACAAATATTTTGTAGTTGAGCCAGACAAACATTAAGATGGTACCAGTGTAGTCATCATCATCATTTCACTAAGATTAAATATCACAACAATAATGATTCTTCGAATTGATAGTTGCTACATCAAGCAATATGTGTGAACAAATTGGAAAGCTAGCTTCAACAAATGACATCAGCATTATCAGTTTGATTTCATTGTTACAAAACACTGAATCAGTGTTTAGAAATTACTCATTCTTGAAGCTAACTTACAAATACAGTTTGATCAGTTTTTGTCGACACATGACATTGCTAGCATACTGGTTCACAACACTGCAGCAATCATATCTGTTTTAACTTCAACAAGTTTTGCTTCAACACATGACGAGACCGGTGTTAACTTAGACACTTTGATTCCATACTTGCTAAAGCACGTAAGTCACCACTAATGACAATATTACACATTGATTACCTTTGAATTATTAATTACTCCAAAATTATATCAGAGTCAATGATTACACTTTGATACTTGAAGTAGTTACAATACTTTCATGACATAATGCCAATTTTCAGCATATCATAAATGTAATAAGAATACCCTTGGACAACTGTTCCTCAGTTTAATAGACGACAGGTGGAAATGCACCTGATGGAAGGGGTGCATGAAGCTTACAAAGAATGGGCCACCACTACTACACAGTATATATACCGAGCTATAGAATAAATTCTCCATAATTGATCTATGAATATTCATGAACTCCATAGCCAGAAAAAGAACAATACTAACAGACAACACCACCAACCATGCCAAGGATATGTTTTTCTATCCAACATTTCCACCCATCCAGATATCCTAGCACTAATATACAGGATAGACCAACATCACTTTCAATTAAAACTAACTAAAACTCTCATCTTCCCCAGATGTCATCCATCACTCTATGATAGGACAAGACTAGTCTTTTACAGAGTCAATACTTACAGTCCGATTTCATGCCCATGGCGAGACACTTCTGAAGTCTACAGTATTGGCACCTATTTCTGTTATGTTTGATGATTTGGCACTCTTTGGTCCCCCGGCAGGTGTAGCCTAGACTCTTACGAATACTCCTCTTGAAGAACCCTTTACAACCTTCGCAGCTGATAGCGCCGTAATGACGACCTAGGAGGAGGAAAATGGATGCCATGACAACGTAGACATCATCCGCATCGTTCACCTTTCCATAACTAGAGTGGAAGTGCGTGGGGGGGGGACAATCTACCAAAGAATACACTCAGACACATACTGAATGTCCAACATTTCTCAAGAAGGTGCATTAGCCAACCCCACATTGCACAGTGTACTGAGCAAGTCTGCTACACTAAAATAGAACGTTAAAAACAGCACATTCAGCTAGCTGCTGTGGACGAGTGCGAAAGCAGAAAACAGAGATCTGTTCTGATATCCACACAACACACGAACAAGCTAAGTTCTTTTCAAGTCCTTTATAAATGGCAAAGTAGGCTACCCTAAATACAAAATCAGCATCCTCAAAGGTAAATTAAATTAACTAAATGAGTCTTGGTCAATGTCTTGAACATTTTTTTTTTTTATGACAACAATGATCTAAATTTTCTAGGTCAGTTTAGGACAACTTTTCAAAGTCAGGGAAGGACACAAAGAGTCCAAGGTGACTTTTCTATCCCTTACAATCGTCTCACTATTTTTTTTTTATCTTTGATCAAAACCGAATGTTCGGATTATATTTTTTCCAGGATCTCACCTGATGCTTTGTCTCCACAGACCACGCAGAGTTCTACTGGACGCTGCTGGGTAAACCCGGGTTTGATCTGTATCTGCGTCAGCCCCTGTGCTTGATCGTCATCTCGGAGCTTGACGATCCTCTCCGCCATGACCGGGTCCAGTGTCGTCGCCGTACCGTCCGCATTGACTCTCACCAACTGTTCTACTGTCTGGTTATCTATCTGGACCTGCTGGACCTACAATGGAACAGATAAATTACATCGTCTTAAGTTTCTTGAACTAGGAAACTTTTAATGCTATATTGTAGTACCAGCATCCCCTCCCACCAGCCAAAAACATAACATAGGCATGATCACTTCATTTTGTTAAACAGTCCTTGGAGATTTTGGTTTGATAACATGGAAAAATATTGAAGACTTTGCCAATCTGAGGAGCTCTTAAAAGACCTTTGCTGTTGTGTCACTAATGACTTTGTCAACGTACTGTCAGATTCTAACTCGACGCACAGGTTACGTTTGGGCAGTGGCAATGTCATACTACGTACAAACAATTTCTATTCAGTCAATTACAACATCAAATGTGTGCTTAAAAAACTTGACAATTCAAGAAATTTATTCAGTTGCTTGCAGCTCCGAATATCAGGTAAGCCTGGTCGCATATAAGGCAAAGATAAAAATCTTGTCACAGTCCACGCTGCCTCCACTTACAAGACGAGACAAATCCCACATTGATTGAACTTTATTCTCTTACTACTGGTCTCCACAGACTGGAATACGATGACCTCACATCGCATCGCAAACATATGCCAAATTAACAAGCTGGTACAAAAGTGCACAAAACATATATTGCAATTTGTGCAGGTAGACATTTTCGTCATTTTTCTGTATTTTACATCATATTTAAGTTATAACAAATGTAAATTTATTCCCAGGTGGTCTAAGAACCTGCATTACCTTGAAAGCCTCCACCTGTTGGCCACCATATTGGTTTGGTAATGGAGAAGAAAGTGTAACATGTTGAATAGCACCTGATGGCAACTGCACTGCATGGACCACCTGCAAAATTAAAAGGGAACAGTTGGCTATGAAAAATGCAAAAAAAAAGAGACGAAATTTAGTAAACAAGTTAAGCTCAATCATTTTCACTTAAACTTCTGATAATTCTTATCAGCTTGCTATTTTAAGTTACGTTTGGGCGACAGTGGCAATGTCACACTGATATTTTGTGTGGACACTAGATGGACTCACACGATATTTTGTGTGGACACATAGTTGGACTCACACTGATATTTTGTGTGGACACTAGGTGGACTCACACTGATATTTTGTGTGGACACTAGGTGGACTCACACTGATAGTTTTGTGTGGACACTAAAGTAGGTGGACTCACACTCCCTGATAATTTGTGTGGACATTAGGTGGACCCTTCCATCGTTACATCAAAATAGAGGACAACAAACCTTATATCACCTGCTGTACTTGTAAAAACTTTCACACACTTGGGGGCTTAAAATGTGCAAAAAATTGGTAAATGACTCGAAAGGACACAAGAAGACATATGAAGGCCTACTTAATTTTAAGCATTATTTTGTAGAAATTCACCATATCTGTTGCAGATAAATCCACAATATAACCGTATTTTGACAAACAAAAGAAACTTTCTGTGGAAAACACTGAACATTCTTCCATCATCAAAGAGGGACTCAACTGGAGACAGCTGTCCCAATCTGTAGCAGTAGATTTTATAATTTGAAACAAAAGTGACCAACCATGTGGAGACACAGCTGCTGTTGCTGACATACCTGTTGTACTGGACCCATGTTATGACTATCCTCATAAGTATGAATTGTTTGAACCTGGGTTAAAGAAAGGGGCAAAATGGAAACAGCATTATAACAGAGTTCAAAACAGCTTCAAAGCTCTTTCAGACTACTTTTATTTCACTTTTTCAAGCCTAGAAATAATTCCACTCCAGATATCCAAGAAGAAGGTTGTCTACACTTGTATAGCAGTCTCCTAAAAGTTAATAGTGTGGAGATGCAATAGGACTTCCCTCTCTAATTTCATGTTCAAACTATATTTATTACGTGACATTTTTTGACACACAAAAAGAGAAGCAGAAAGAGGGAGGGTGAAGGGGAGGTGGTAAGAGAGAGAACTGGCAATTGGACATTCTTTTGGTTCAGTGGTTGGGCAGACAGGGAAAATATGATAGCTAAAAGTCGATTTAAGTCCACAGTCTACTACTGAAATATCCCACGTTGCAAATGTAAACACCATTTACGGAGATAAAGCACGGATGAAATTTTCATGACTTTGAGGAGGCGTACGTCTGGCAAAGCAAGAGTGAAAGACATTTATCGTGGCACAGACTTTTAATGAGTCACTCCATATTGAGGCCTAGGTGAACCATTGTCAGTTCGAGCCCACTGCACTATTTGCTATAATAGGCAAAAGAAAACTTCACAAAGGTGTTCAAGTCACTTCTCTTTAGTGACTCGAGTCACGTCTCGCTACAACCCTGTCGTGGCAATTAAATGGTTGACGCCTCTGCTTTTCTTTATGATATTTGCACAAGTATTACAAAACATTTGTCCACAGAGAAACAAATTTACATTGTGACACAAAGCCTTTTATTAAGCATACAGTACATATTAATATTTGCCATGGTAACATTACACCTTCCCATAAGGATAAGTTTTCCTTCAGAATGGTAGATTTGGAAGGAATAAGTGGGCGATGCCCAGAGAGGGAGGGCGCAGTGCTTTAAAACGTTTCAAATGTAGTTCAGGTAGATTGGGAAAAGTGCAGATGAGACGTGGGGAGACAGGTAAGAGAGGAGGAGCGAAGTAAATTTGAAAATTACTCCTCTGTTTTTACTATCAATGGGTAGAATTCGATACCTGCATATTTCACAATCCATATCATAAACAATATCGAATAAAACACGGCTTACATTGTATACACCAAATACTTATATATGCCCCATTTATCCAGGGAACTGATAACAGGGTATTCCATTTCGTATTACACAGGTTAGATATGCAGATATGACAGTAAAACAACACCGCAACAAGGGAAGGCGGGCATGCGTCAAAAAAGGGAAATAAATGATTACAGGAAGCTTCATAGAAAGCAACTAAAAAGTTAGTATATAGATTAACATGCAATGAAACGTGGTAAGGTACAGTAGAAGGTTTAACAGAGGATATATATATAAATGAACAATGGAGAATAAACAGCAGTGAAACATCGTAAATATTTTAACAGTGAAATGAAAAGTTCAAATAGCTACACGTAACCACTGTACGCTCTGGACAAGAAATGAAATGCCTATTTTTGTTCCCATAGATATTTATATAGGTTATCTTTCACCAGTGTGGAAAAATTTTGTGCTTTAATACACTGTCTGCAAAGAGTGATGTACAGCATACTTTATATCGTTACCGATACTTCTACTGAAAAACTTTGGGTGGAATTGCAGAAATTTCTTTGATCCTTGACGATATAAGCTAAAATTACTTTGCCATACCCATTGTGACTGAGAAAGGATCAGAATACGTACAAGTCATTTCTCACATCTTACAGGGAATAAATTACCCCAGTACAGGAAATAATTTACCCCAGTACAGGAAATAGTTTACCCTAGTATCTCACTGTAAAATGCTAAGCAAGATTAGGCAAGTGCAGAGATGTACAGCAGTTTTTGTACACAGGAACCATGGTGCTTTATACTGTAAGAGAAAGTCTCAAGCCTTCAAAACTGCTACACAAAAAATTTAAACACTATGTAAATTAAATAATTCCCTGAGGTTACGAATGCTTTCCTGTCGTAATATCTGTAATTACTCTTTGCAGACACTGTAATTAAGATACTACTAAGATCTCTCAGTCTGTACATTGTAAGAGATAGACGAGAGTAAACACTGTATCATTCCGACCTCCCCGATGAAGTTTGTTACAAGTTCACAGCGATATCCAGGAAAAGGTTACATTAGTACACTCTTGTGGAACTCCTCTTACCTGTTCAGACTCGCTGGTTGTGTCAGCGTGAGAGATAGAGCTCTCTGAGTCCTGAACCTTACCAAACAAGAAAAAGAAATTCAAGCACCCTTCTTAGATAACTTTGTACACAACACAATTTTTTTTTAAAGACTTTCACATAATACTGCGCTTCGTGAGTCCAACTGCATGCATTACATTATATGCAATTTATATGAAATCTTCCACAATCTGAGAAAGTGTTCATCGAATGATCTTCAAAGGGAATGCCGACCCAAACCATCACCTATGAGTCATCTAACGGAGACCTTTGCGAACAACAACCCGCCCAGACTGCTACAAAGGATCTTTTCCCATTTGCGAGATATCTCAGTTTGAATGATTAATTAATAAATTTGATTGGATCCTCAATATTTCATCGTCCAAACACTTTTCTCTGTACTACTTGACATAATTTTTTTTAAAGGAACATTGGAAATTTTAAAATTTGACACAATGTTTGTCAAGCTTTGAACATACATCGTTTATAAGACTTTGAGGTGTTTTTCACTGTATGTACAAATGATACATACATGACTACGTTTGTCTAGCGTTACCTGATCAGGAACTATGGAATGGACACATGCAGTTAGACTCATGAAACCAGTTTGAGGGAACTGTTATTGAAATGAGATACTACACCCATCTTCAGAATTTCCCTGATCATATCGAAACCTGTTATATAATACTTCCTTTAAATTTTCACTTCTCATTTAGAGATCTCTACAGACTTTTTTTCACCACAGCTTTTGGATTCCTATCCTTTGGAAGAAGAACTGATCATATGTTATGAATTGCGATCGTTAATGCAAGGGAAATCCTTTAATCCGGTTGAGTGCAGATTGCAATCTATTTAACAGAAATTTCAAAATATTCAGACGGACAAGGTTTCATTGAACCATAGAAAACTGTGACCTGGTTCCAATAAACAAAGGTCACAATGACATGTGCACTTTCTTGCAAAATGTCATCTGTGACGGACAATACAAAACTGACCTGGTTTTCAAGACATGACCTATGAATGCAAACATCACTCACATTCTTTTTGATAAAAAAAAATATTGCAACGTCTTTTTTCGTTAAGTTCAGCACAAAAAGCCAAGATACAAAACACAGTAGAATATAAAATATTCTTCCAACCTCTTTTGGTAGCAAATGTGCAATGCCAAGTCACAAGTTTGTTTGGGTCAAAACCTAATCTGGTATTGAAAATTTCCCTATTTAAGTAAATTTGTACTGCAAAATGTAGCAATCATAGTTAATATACTTGATAGAAATATCAGTTAGATGTAGGCTTTCTTTTCAATAACAGCTCCCTGAACATATAAATATTATCAATGTAGCCAAATATTGAAATTTTAAACTTTCATCAAAAGCTAAGAATTTTAAAAAGGCAATGATCTGGCTTTTCATGTAGCATCCTATCTACACCTAAATCCAAATGGCAACAGGAAGTAGGCTCTGAGGGATGCAAAGGAAACCTTTATTATAAACTCGCTGAAAGTAGCTGGTTGCATTTGAACCTCAATTTTGTCCCTCCACATATCTCATTCTTTTGAAAGTGGAAAAGTGATTGACCATTATATTCATGTCACAACAGACGTTTCGAACTTGAGAAAATTCAAAACAGCAAATCACAACTTAGCCTTAGACCTCTAGAGATCACTTTCATTGCGGCTAGGTATGTCTAACCTACTAGCAAGTATCTTGAGTGAATCTGGTGAGAAATTTGGTTCTCAAAGCCAACCAGCTACTTTAACGATAAGTAACTACCGATACCCCTAAGACCCTACACCTTAGAGAAAGACCGTTCACATTTTTAGAAAGTCTTTGGATATTAAGACAAGTTGTGACCCCAAATGCAAATTGTGAACTCTAACAATGTCATCATTAGAACCAGAATTATCCTTACCACACACAGACAGTAGCAAACATTGCCAACCAATGAATCCCAAGAGCCAATCAGACCTTTTCAATCATGATTTTTTAGGCACCATTACACTACAGATCTTATTTCCTACATTACCCAATTTGATTAATAAATTATTTGTCAACAGTTAAGAGAGAAAAGGTGCTGTGACTGCTCCTCTTTCAGACGTTTTCTTAGAATATCTGTGACAGAGCTGTAAGAGTTCAGACTGCAAGCTTTCTGAATCAGGTGTGTTCGATGTGCTGTCTAATATCACACTGCTAAAAGTTAGGGCCATCCAAGCAATTTTCTTTTCATCATTTTACATAGCATGATAATTCGATTTCTTACAATTATTTTTTTCGAAATTCTCTACCGGCATCACTTGCTTAAGTTCTTGCACTCGTGGTTAGTACGATACTTGCCAAAATGGTGATTAAGGAGGGGTTGAAGAGGGTGGAAATGATTGCACAGTGGTTGATAAGGCATAAGAGCAGCTTTCATGAAGGATTGTGACTAGATGTGTACATTGATTAATATACTGATTGGCTGCCATTAAAATCACAAATGTTAGTAAAATGTTTGGGTAAAGAGTAGCATGTAAATAAGGAATACTTCAGTGATTATTTTTATTCTTAATGTGGGAGGGTAACAGAAGAGTATCTTTCAACTTCATGTAATAGTAATGTCATACTAAATAAATACATCTTGTTTTGGTACAAAAAAGAAAAAGTGCACTATAAGAATAGGTAAATGTCTCCAGTGTTATTTAATGTCAAATTAAGTTTCACTAAATGACTGTCCTCCCGGGCCTTAAAACTAGGGATATTCAATGGCTAAATGCCAGTGGATTTCACTGTTGGCCAGCAGAAAGAAACAGCACGTTGTCTTTCAGTAGACATTAAGAAAATAAACCCATGGTGAGTCAGTTAACAGTCACAAGCGAAAGAATCAGCATGTTTTCCGTACCTAAATATTGTATGTCCTATATTACTGCTTGTATAATCAAATACTTCTTTGGGTTACTCTCACAAGCATGTACATTAACTGATGTGTGTGCTCTAATTCAGGAAATTGCCAGTGAGAACTGGATTGCAGCCAGTAGATTTTTTAAGCACTTGCAGTTTTTCTTTTAAGCAAGTGGGTACAACTTGAGAAAATCTAGGCCCATCCTACATTAAGGAGCAGCTCTTGGCAAAGTATAAACCAACCTTTCAGAGAAGAGCAAATAGACGATCTTGCACAACTTGTAAAGCTAACAGGGCGAGGCATGTTAAAATTAAGTAAAGGCACTGAGAAGCTGTTAGTAAAATGAATACACACTGTGCGTGGCCAACCCCTCGTTAGTCTGGACGGCAATTAATATTTACCTGTGGCGTCGAGGTCATCTGGTTCACTGAACTACTGTCTACTTGAATGTTATCAACCTGCAAGTGAATTTATCGTTTGAAACCTTGAGCAAGAGAATATTACAAGTGAAAAATAAAATTGAAAAAATTGTTGGGCTCCTCCAACCCCAAGAAACTACTTACAACCTTTCATCAGTGGACTATGGGTGCCATCAGACGTGTATTTGAGTACATAGTCGAATTCTAGTGTGTATTTACCTGTACTTGCCCTCCTGGAATTGTACTCAAACCAAGGGCATATTGAATACTAAAGGTACACTGGTACAGTACTACATAGTGCAAGATGTTGTACTCGTACTCATGACTTCTAGATGTACTCATGATGTTGTACTCGTATGACAAGTCTGGGTACCATTCCCCCGTTTTACTACAACAACAAGCAGACTTGTAATGCGAGGACAGCAGCATGATCGGCACAATTAAGTTGAATTCCTCCATTTTTATGAGTACCAGTACAAGGCTATTATTTCTGGTATTATCAGGCCAAGAACCAGTACTTAAAGCAGCATTTTGCGTTGGGTCGCTTTTTTCCACTTTTTTAACATGTGCATCGATTTTTTTACATGTATCAATCATAAAACAGCAATCTAAGATACCATCCAAGTTTCACCCTGCCAAGAGCGTTAATTAGCGAGTAATTAACGATTTATGTCGATAAATGAGAAGAGTGTCCTCGACAAATTTCACAGTTAAAATTAATCGCATACAATTCCGCCAAACCCACTAGTTTGAATTCAACCAATCAGAGATGCAGGTTAAGTAATGAGCCGTTGCTAAAAATAGATTCAAGACTTCGCGTTGGTTGTACCAGGGAGTTGTTACTGTATGCAACTCCCTGGTACAACTGCCATATAGACTGTACACAAATCAAGCGTGGTGTTATATTACGTATCTGTCAATGACGTTCGTAGTGTTTAAATATTCATATTATGGGCGAGGTTTATTGGGTTCCCAACGGAAAATATCTTGGAGAACAACAAAGTTGAAAGTTGCAATTTTTTCGACTTTTATGCCACCATTTGAAGTAAAATATAAATAGATTAGCTAGTTATGTATGTCGTTATGGCAAAGTGGAATCAGTGAGGTTGAGAAAAATCATAGAAAAGGACGCAAAATGCTGCTTTAATTATGCATTAGTATTTACTCTAGATTTCCAAAATGCCCAGAGTATGAGAAAGGAATCCACCAGAGTGAATTCGAGTACAAACTATGCTAGCATATAAGAGTACCAGCAAATCTGTAGCAATTGTAGTTCATAAACTTGAAAGAAATATCAAAGGAATACAAGCACTTCCTACAGAACCTCAAAGATTGTAACAATTAGATGTAGGCTTTCTCTTCAATAACAGCTCCCTGAACATATAAATATTAACAATGTAGCCAAATATTGAAATTCTAAACTTTCATCAAAAGCTAAGAATCTTAATAAAGACAATGATCTGGCTTTTCATGTAGCATCCTATCTACACCTAAATCCAAATGACAACAGGAAGTAGGCTCTGAGGGATGCAAAGGAAACCTTTATTATAAACTCCCTGAAAGTAGCTGGTTGCATTTGAGGTTGTGGTACTGTACACTGCCGCATGTGGTACACTGGGTGTGGTACACTGCTGCACGCATGTGGGTGTGGTACACTGCCGCATTTTTCCATGGCACAGTACATGCAGTGCGTATCACAACACAGTGTTGTATTTATCCCGCACAACCTCTGTCATACCAATGTTGAATGTTATTGTTAGCTACATATTTAAAAGCAATGTTCAGATATAGAGGAAATGTGACACCACTTTCCCTGGCAAATTTTCAATGTATTGCAAAACATTGATATTTGAGACCTGCAAACAACATCTCATTTTGGTGGTCTGATGTCAGATATTAGTTGGTATTCAAAATGCAATACAAACAGTTTTACTTTCAATCGCCCGTAGCGCATTAAGTTAACATGATGCCTGATATTATCCGTTATTAAGAACTTCTCCCCAACGACTAGTTTAGATTCATTTCACTTACAGCTTGCACGTTATCGCCGTCCATTGTTAATGTCACATGTTCTACTGCTTGAACTTGGGTAACCTACAAAAGAAGAAAAAAGAATACAAGTTGAATTAAAATTCACATATGTCTACGTCTCCAAAGGTGATTGGTATTCAAGAGGACTTTGTAATGTCCTCAGAGGCAGTGGGGGGGGGGGGGCGGGTGAATTTGCCTCTGAAGGCACTGATGGAGAATCATTGGGATAATAACGATAAGGAGCAGAAAAGAGCCACAATTACACCCAAATGTTCTTCCTGGAAACTCTACCCGATTCAGGTGAACAATTTACCAGTGCTTTATATTAATCACAGTTCACTGTGTGTTGACAGGTAGATGGCTAAGGCTGACCAGAATCACCAGATGCAAAATAGCTTCTTTGAGGAGTCATCAGTATTGGCTACAAATATGCTAGAAAGTCAAATAATGGTCACTATAATAATTACTCCAAACTTCAACAAGCATTTATTTACTGTACACCGTCGAGGAAGATTTCCTAACTGTAAGGTTTAATTCTCTAACACCAATGTCTACTCTTCAAACTCTGGAAATAACCTGGAGAGGCAGAACTATTAGGGAATGTACTTAAAAATTAATAAACTTTTTAACGAAATTTTCAGCAGGCTAAGATTGGGGAGGAATAATACTAATAATGGTCTTTAAGCTGAAGGGTGAAGTGAAGGCTGCAGTGTATTTGACATGGACTTCTGTGAAGCACAGTTAAAGAGTGGTTACCTAAAGTCAAATCTAACATGTCCAACCCTTCCCTCCAAGCATTCAATAAACTATAATACAACAACTGTTCCATTAAAGTGTGAATTTTCTCACAAGTTGACAGCATCCTTTGCACTCTCTAGATTCAAGGTCTAGGTTTTGAACTGTCCCTATTGTATACAAATCCCCCACCACATGGCATACACAAACACGTACACGTTAAATATGTATATGTAATCAGTAGAATCAAAGTAGGATGACTAAAAGCAGTTTCACTGGTTATAATGATCATCGGAAACATGAAAATATGCAAATTACGGCACTGCCTGTTCAAACAGATAATATCTGAACTGTTGAAACATGAAATATGGTCAGAAGGATTTTTTTTCCACTGTGTTAAACATCGATATCGCAACCCTGACTTATCCAGGTTACATTTTTCAAACAACAGCTTCGTAGATTAAAAGAACTCTTGAATGTCTGCTCTGCTGGTACACATTTTTCTTTTCCTTTTTGGCAAATGTAACTTGCTCACAGACATGACATATCTGATTCATTTGTGGTTGTTAATCTGTTACTTCCTCCTTTACTGCCTTTCCTTCTAGCTTGTTGCAAGGGGGAACTATTTCAAATTAAAAAATGCATGTGCATGCTTGGTGAACTCAGAATTAAACTTTAGATTCTGTGAAACCCGAAACCAAAATGCCAAGAGCATACATAGGGATTCCTTGCTATATTTTTGTATCATCAGAATACGTTTGGTAAACACTGCACACAAGATTTAAAGCTAGGACCATTTGTTGACTTCAAGTGATCAAAAGATTCATATATAACTGTGTACTGTGTAGTACTCACTAAGGAGAACCAACACAAGCCACAAGCCAGTTACTATGACCTACCGTATATATATATATGAAGCTAAATTTACCCAAGTTGCAATCTTTTTGTGTACAGACTTTTGACCTCAAATTACCACTGACCTTTTCACAGGGTTACATTGTGCTGTGTTCACAAAGGTGGGTCCACAAACAAAGCAATAAACTCATCCAAGCTTTACATAGACCTGGGATGATCATATTTACAAGGTTTTTTTTTACAGAAATTTGGACTTCTGTTGATCTTAAATTACCTTTCATCAGCACAGTTTGTGATAACTTTTTAGGTGTAATTAACAAATCAAGCAGGAAGTTCATCAAAGCTTTACAGTTTTCAGTTAATGTGTTTACAAGGTATTTGTACTCTGACCTTTGACATTCACACAAAACGAAAGGACTCTTGTTGTTGTTTTGGTAAGTTAGATCTATGAACTACACATGAGGTACATGTATCTAAGCTTTACATTAGACACCAAAATATTCCTGGAATAAAATATTTACATATGCAGCAAGTTTATGGGCCTCATTCTTGTTATTTCTGTACCAATTACAACATGGCACCAAGGCCTATGGCCCCTCTATAATTTTAAATTTTCTAGCACTGTACAAGTTTGTGTAATGTCATTAAGCTACATGGTAGGATAACATTTGTGGAGTCTTTCATACCATGTAACTTATAACCACTGATAATTGGCACAGTAAAATGTAACCATGTAACACTGGTAAAGGCTAACCTTAGGGTCACTTTCTTTTCCCCATATTTTTTTTAATGAAAATCTTAGGGTGTTATGAAAGATTTTGGAAAAGTGAACATAAAAGGAGTGCTGTAATCGAAGGCTTGTACAGCGAAATTAGCAATTTGCTAGACAAGTCACAAACTGTCCAATTTCTTTCAACTTTGATTTTGGGATACTTGTGAAGGAAAAGAAGAAGCCAAATTCCGCTAGTGACAAATTTTTGAAATGATCATTTTCCATAGAGTATGGTACCGTACATCAGCATCAAAGACTGTCAAATCTCCCAAAGGATATGAAAATGCCACTTACCACAACACCAATTGCCTGATATCATAAAAATTTAAACCTACTTTCATTTTCTCAACACATGTCCCACCTTGTCCATTTATTGTTTATGTACATGTAACAGCGTTTACCATTGCTCTTGTTTCATGTGCCAGGTAAAGTACAGTACTGTTAGGGGCTTATACAGTTATATATGTATGTATACATGAGACCTAGGAGCGCTAGTCTAATATAGGTCGATTACAGTCTGCTGCAGATTGTGTAATCAATACAAAAATGCAGGTACTAGTAGGAGCACAAAAACGCTTTGTTTCAAATTCATTTCCAACTTGAAATTAAAACATGTGATGACTTATAACTGCAACACAAGCTAAATACATACATAATGTTGCAGGTCTGTAGCACTTACTGAAAAAATTTGAAACAACTTTCATCTAGGTGACTTCTGAAAAATAAAGTACTTGATGTGCATTCAATTTTGTGTTTAATCCAAAGCAGAAAACTTACGTTTTGCCATATACAGCAGTTTGTCTAGTAAACTTGTTTCATTTTGCAAACTATTGAAATGCCAGACTTTTATTGTTCATGGCAGACTTAGGATACAGGAAAATATTGTTCCTTTTGATAACTCGAATAAATTGCTTTCAATTGCCCAGCGTATGGCATCGTCAAATTTTGGCAAGCCAAAAAGAATAAAAAATGCAGCTTAAGACTCCCTAAACTTTAGCGAAGAATGTTATTCACAGCAGAAAGGATGAAGTCACACCTCTGATATTCCTGACATACTTGTGGCTACCATTGTTGGGGATTCATCATCTACAGTGGTGGCTACTGTCTCCTGATTATCATCCTCTTGCATCTGTTGAACATCTTGGACTTCTACAATATCCATCCCAGTCAGCTCTTAAGAACGGAAAATGAAATTTTATGAGAAAACAAGAGACAGAGAGAGAGAGAGAGAGAGAGGGAGAGAAAAAAAAGAAGAGAAATGACTATTTTGTACAATCAATGAAACCAGTGTGTAAACCCATTGCATGAAATAAATCATAGTACTTTAATAACAGAGCTCTCCTCTGGTTGTACCTTTGTAGCATTGTTATGCTGTAGTCCGACTGTTGTTTACACACACACACAACTCCATGAGTGTGCAATTATATACATATATATATATATACAGTAATGCAGAGCTGTGTTTGGAACATACATAAATTCAGGAAACTGATAGCTTGTCATAATCAAAATTTCAGATCTACATGAGCAGCTTACTGTACATATATTAGACACTGAAGGTACAGTGGGAGAAATGATAATTTATGAAAATGAAAAAGTTTAGAGGGTTGGCGGTCACGGTGTAGACTTTTGACAGTATGACCACTCTTGAACCCACAATATAAGCCATGTTCAGACACATCACTTTGAGCCCAAAGAGCAGGAACAATGAGTATTGAAATAGTTTTTAAACCGCAATGCTTATATGCTGAAAACAACATTTTCATCCAAGAACAAGGTAGCAAACTCCTTGAGAAGAATGCTCCATTTGAAAATATTCTACAAGTTCAATATATAGCTACACAGAATGTCTTATTACTGTAGATATAATGATAATAAATGATGATTAATGATGATAAAAAATGATCATAAATGTACATGGTTTTGCAATGACTTAGCACTCCCAGTTAAAAGTTTTGTGAAATTTTCCACCCACAAGTAACCAAACCTTATTCTTTCCAATTTAAAAGCACTTGACATTTTGCCATACCAAAAGGACTTTGATGTACAACTTAAAAATATCTATTACCAATGGGGACAACCCAAAAATGCCTCACAAGTAAAAAGGTATCGTGTCATTCCAAAGTGCCTAGTCACATGTCAGGTACCCAGCAACACCACATGTCCTCATCATGTTCTTGGGTAAGAATGTGCTCTCAGCAACAACAAAACCTTACACCCCTTCCCACCCCTCTTTGTCCCATCAGGAAATGCCAATTTACTCCTGACATTCATTTCATGAGAAATCTCCTACACTGGTTGAACATGGCAAGCACAGCTGTACTGCCACTGCTATATAGAAATGACAACTCTGTCATGACACAATCTGAATGATAAATTCCTATGTACATGCTTTTTTTTGCATACAGCACAGCATGTTTAATCACTTGCTTAAAATATTGTGAATTTCTTCAATAGCCAACACAGCAACCACAGTCCTCCCAATAGCACTCAACAGGTCAAAGGTTTCTCTGTAATAGTTTGATAGAATAAATATTTAGCAAGGCTTCAAGTTGTTGGGGTGAAAGGTCAAGAGCCATGACTCTCTTCCTTTTTTACTAACAGCACAGGGCTACAATCGTGTAACAGCCTAGGTATGATAGCGATAACAAACACTATTTGACAATACAATATACATATATGTGTGTGTGATACTACTACTAGTCTACAGTGCCAGGTGTTGCCAGATATGGTCACAGTACACAATTGACAGTATAGTACACACAGCCTTTCAACCATCACAGGACAGCTTCTTGCACAGTTAGTACAGTAGATCAGAACAAAGGTACTTTGAGGGCAAAGGTCACTCTTGCTTTTGAGATTATTTCCTGCTAAAGGGTAAGAAGGTTAGGGAAGAATAAATTCTGTGAGACTGAACTACTGCTTGGAAGCTACTACAGTAACTACATACATCTATTGCTCAATACAACAAACAAGTAATACTGTTATTTACATACAATTAGATGTGATATTAAAGCACTAGATTGTATACAGTATATATACCAGACTAACCCATACTGATAGCTCATATGAAGTAGTATTCATACAGTATTGTATGCTGCCAGTGCAATCACTGCTATCAACATTACTCCAATGGTACTGGTGTTGATGGAACAACTTATAAAGCCCTCTGCAAACTAACCTTGAACAACTATAGGCTCAGTGTTGATACTATTCAACTGGTGTACATAACAAAAGTAACTCTGTAAATTTAATTCCACTGTCTATACACTGTGTATGAATTCAAGGACAACACTCTGCGTAAACCTCACACATCTACAACAAAGGAGACAAAATTACCCAAAATGGCCACCATAATCATTTCACTTGGATTTTGTGACATGGTCATTTCAGTATATATAGCTCTCTCTGATCCTTGAACAGTACTACTGAAGCATTGCAAGTATTTTGAGATGAGTAGTACTTATTCTATCCCTGGCCTTATTCCTTTTGAGACAGATCATTTGTACACTTGCAATTTTAAATGAAACTACAGTTCTAACCCTTTCAAATTATGGTAACATCATCTCACAAGCAATCCAGCGAGGCTAGATATTTCCATACTTTGAACTTTCTGCAAAGTTCACAATGCATTCAAACTGATATGCTACTATTCGTAGGGAATGTAAAGTGTTAACTTTACTAAAATTTCCTGCACACACGTTTCCTAGTCTTGGCGGTTTCCCTCTATTGTTCTCCGCAAAGCCGACTGCAAACCACTGCAGAGCGATATGAAAAGACACTTTACAATGAAATGAACTGATAAAACACCCTAGTACTAATGTTTTCTCTTCTTATTTTGTCAACAACTATCTGGATTTCTTTTTGCTTTCTTCTTATAAATGTCCCACGTAACCTGGTTCGGATGGTTGCAAGGTTTTCAAACCCTAGACATATAGTCCTTCTACATATATGCAAAACTGTTTTTGTCGAAAGTGCAATAAACTGGAAAAAGGGATGCGATCAGTTAGTTTCTTTATTCCGAAACATCAGAATGGCTGCTGTGTTATATCTGCATTTTTAAATAAATATGAAGAAGTGACAAACTTCCTAACATTATACATGTGCTTACAGAAGGTATACGATAGGATGGTCACAAACCTCCTCCAACTTAAAGTAACTTTAACAGCGATCAAAGCTCCACAAACAGTGCAGAGTACCTAAAATATTTCCAGACATCTGATTGTAGAGTATAACCTAATCATTTCATCAGACAATATCTAATGGCCGCTTATGTAGAAACAAACCTGTGCAAACGCGCTGTAAAGTTAGCAATGTGAATTTGCAATTGCCTTTAAATCGTGTACTAATTTGTGTACTAATTTGTGAAAATGGTGATACGTTTCTGAAATGTTGGCATTCTTTGTGAAGTTTGTCTACAGGGTACCACTGTCTAGTTGGCTTCTTACTTGCACACATTTATTAATTATTGTGGGATTGGAAATTCTGAGGGTATAGCTGGTGTTTTGCAGGGAGGTTTTTGCAGGGAGTGGGGGATAAAAAGTAGACCTTTCAAATTAAACATTGTAAGTTGTTATTATTTATTGTTTTTTGTGGTAAATATGACTGGCACAGAAACATATCATCAAATGTCTAATTCAACTTACTTTCCCTCATATGGTGAACCTTAAAGTGCTGTTTACTGACCAATACAATGACTTAATGTTGAAAAATTCTACCCCCCCCCAAAAAAAAAGAGATGCCAGGGTTTCACCATAATACCTTTTTTATTCATTCAAAAACTGATGTTTTTGTTTGTTTGCAATTAGCAACTCATCTGCAAAAAGGCAAGGGAAACACTATGACATTAAAATTATTAACAGTGAAATTGATCTTGGTGAAAACTCCCGGTTGTGGTAAAGAAAAGGAAAACAGGGAGAGCAAGATTGTTGGACGATGGCCATTTGAACCAAAGCCTTCCATGTGCTTAAAATGTAACATGATACATGGCTTGATATTACTACTAGTATGGCTTACACTGCATCCATTTTATAACCATCTCATAATATTACCAGTTATTTGCATAATTTCTATACTAAATTATTTTAAAAAAAAAAGTGTTCCTCCACTTCATTGAGATATGTTTCTTTCAAACGGTATGTCACTTGCATTTCCTTATTCTTTTTGTAGCCTACCTTAGCATTTCTAATCCTTTCAATATTACAACTCCTAAATTCTATTCCAAAATCTTAGTTTTCTTGTTCTATAGAACTTAAAAAACCACAGTTCACAAATTTAGTTCCCCAACAGTTGTACTCATATTTGTACAATAACTGCAGTGTACAGCCCAACGTGTGAATACAGACAAAGCTTCAACCAAGTGTATTTACCTTCCGTGACGTATGCAATCTACCTCATCATTTTCAACGTTGGGATCCACCCCAAATACGGCTTACGACGCCATATTGAAAACCTCCTCCCAATCCAAATATTCATGCCTTATGATGGCAAATATGTCATAAATATCATTTTAAGACTTACATTTAACTATTAATAATGTCATTACTGAATGGCCATCACTTCTGCTATCTATTTCTTTGTTTTTACGCCACAGGGTCAGTTGTTTCGGACAAAAACTAGGCTTGACATAGGGCACAAAGGGGTCAAAGTTAAGGGGACAAACAAGGCCCTGTATAGCACCAATATACCGCGAAAATTCGGTTCGAGTATACGTGGCTTGTTAGCTAAGATTTTCATCGTAAAAATCAGACATTTGCGTAAAAAAAGGATGCAAAATGTTCGGATATGATTAGTATGATTTTACTGGGCGGCAATGATTATCAACGACGCCAAATTAAACGCTAAACACAAATCGCGCTCTGCAAAACAGGCTACGATACTGCAAACGTGGGTTTTGTGCACAGTGATGGTTCGTGAACATACGCCTGCCAAAAAAACGTCAAAGATAAGCCGAAACGACAAGAGTATTAATATTAAATACATTAAACGATACATAAAACTTTAACTTATCGTTCACTTACCGTCTTAGGGATTTTGTCCACTTTCCCGAAGTATTTTGGGCCGGTTTTTGGTAACAAATTTCTCTGCGAAGGTCAGAGTTCGTGACCCACTGCCGGGTTGTTGAGTGAGCGTTACAGGAAAATGATGTGGGTTATAATTGACGTCACAAAATAAAGCGCTCTGACTGGTTTACATATATATTTGCATTTTAAATGAGCACAAGTCACATGCTCAGTCACCTGATAAAGTACATCATATTAGGGTTTCTGACCAAAAATATATGGAGACGTCAGCCAATTATCAGCTATGATATAAATGTAATGTTTGTTCATATTTGTTGGTATTTGATAAATGATTTTACTTCAGTCGCTTCTCGCAATCAAGACTCTTCTTTTCCCCCAGCTTTGGACACGTTGAATCAAAAGTTTGGCAATGGGGAGGAACCGATATTTAGAAAATAACTATTTAGCTGTTGCATTTAAACCTTTACTGGTCAGCATTATAAATGCTAATCTCTACGTAGTATCAAATTTAACATTTGACGGCGGTGTTTGTTCAGTACCTGCCAAATAAAACATCTGTTTGTCAACGAAAGACGTCAAGTAAAAGCAATGAATGATCGAATCCAGAAGGAATCCTCAGATCTTCGCTTCTGTAAATTATCATAACCTCAAATCAGCATCTTGAATCTACACCGGCTGCAACTGAAGTGAAGAGTCTGTCAATTGTCTGAAACAACTTGTATAGGACAGGTGAACAGTTAGCTAGGCTAACCAAGGCAACCATATGGGCATCGCAAAGTAGCCGAGTACAGGCCCAGCCTAAATAAAGTTAAAATATGACATTATTTTAATAGGCTACTATTATTTTATGACTAAGCTGTACCTTAGTGGCTAATACTGAATGTTGCCATTTCTTTTGGTACACCTAATACCTCACTCATTTGAAACCTCACTACATAATATTTTCTGTACATGCAGTCAACATCCTGTTATCAATATAGTTTTGATCCCCGATTTTGCCTCCACCCCAAAAAGAAGACTGTGGACTTTGTCAATATTATTGAAAACTTCCATGTTGTGTTGTTCTCAAATTATAATTTTATCACCCAATGTGACTGAGCCTTCACCCCAGAACAGAGGCGCAGTGGATTTGATTATTTTCATGAAACAATGTATTCTGCAGGCTCTATGACCAAATCATAGATGCCTTTAGAAAGGAGGCTTAGTGGATAATATTGTGACAACTCACACATAATGTTGCATCATTCTCAAAATAAAAGTAAATACTACTGGTGTCACTGTCAGTGTCACTGAGCCCTAGTTTTCAGAAAGTTAGTTTCCAATTGTATAGGGGAATTCTATAGTTTAGGAAGAGTTTTACATTTGTAGAACCAGATAAACGAACAAAATAAAACGAAACAGTTGATGAAAGTCATAGTAGTGTATATTCAAACGTTTTCGAAGATTTCCCATCTTCCTCGTCAGGAAATAGATAATAATATAGTCACTTATGTATAGTGCATACGAAAGTTGTAGTATTAATGATGACTATCCATGTTCAAAGATATAGGAGGTTCTAAAATAAGTTGAGTATATATGACGATCCATGTTGAAATAGTTGATTGTTTAAAACGGGTTTGAGTTTCTTGATGTACAGTGCCTCCTTAATTTTAATTTCAAAGTCTGTATAGCCGCTGTCTATGACACTAAAGTTGGTGATGTAAGCTGTTCGGCAGTCTATACAGTGAGTGATATGCTCATAGATTGCAGATTTGTCAGATAAGTGCTACTTTAGTGTCATAGACAACTAAAGTGCTGAACAACAGTATTCCTCCATAGGTTAATTTGATTTGGTCATGGGACTTACAGTTTAAGTTTGCATGGATCTACATGGTCCAAAGATTCCCTCCAAACTTTCATTCCTTGTTTGATTCCTTGCCGGAGGCAAATAGAATCTATGCGGTGGTGATGGTGTGTGTGTGTGTATGTTTGTGACACATGCAAGAGTTACTGGTGGATTAACTTCATAATTGGTTTGTGGATCTGTATTATTGAGTACAAGAAGCCTATTGTTTTTGTGAAGTTCAATGGTCATTTGAGGTCAATAGAGGTCAAAGGCTGAAAACTTTGTGAACATGATACCTCAGAAAAGTTAATTTTTGTTGAACTTCATACATGGTACATTGGTTCAACTGTTGAATACAAAAATCCTATTAAAATTGATGGAGGTCATAGGTCATTTGCAGTCAACCTTGAAAGTGAAATCTTAAAATCTTGTAAATTCTTGATAACACAAGAAGTATATATCTTCCTTGAACTTCATACCTAGTGTGTAGCCTCAGCCTGGTGAAATGCAATTCGTATTGAAATCACATGAGGTCAACAGGCAGCAAACCTTTTAAACATGATAACTCCAAAATTAAAGCTATAATTAATCTGTTAAGTCTCCAATACTATAATTTTAGTGGTATTAAAAAAAAGAGTAAATTTCAACTTCATTACTTCAAACTTATGCCACTTGGCTAGTCAAGTGAGCAAACTTTATAGTTGTGAGGTTTCTAACATCAACCAGTTTTTTAAAAAAAAAAGGTTAACATAATCAAGTAAGAAAATAAACTGCTATTTAAACTTGATGGTCTGATACTATAATTTTTTTCATCATATTGTTATAATATTAGATCATAAGAGGTCAAACATACCAATGTCTTAAAAAGAAAAAAAGAGAAAGTGTTTTCTTTTAGATATTTGAAGACCAGGTTTGTTGCTAATGTCATAATTTATTCCCTTTATAATCCTTCCTAGTTTTGATCTATATAGGCCTATCATTAATTATGCATTTTTTTTATCTACATGCAATTTTTTTTCTACTTTCAAATTGCAAAACATTGACAAGCTTTTTCTCATTTCACTCTCTTAGACTCACGCTTCATCAAAGTGATGATGTTCTATCCAAGTGTCCAGCATTTCTCTGCTTTCACCCTTTCTCTATTTACTTTCAACTTTGGCCTTTTTACCTTTGGGCAAGAGCTTTTCCTCCATCCGAGCCATTACCCATTTGTATTATATTCGAACCCCGAGTTTGGTGAAGTCTGCAAATTGGACTCTTCATGTCCCTCCAAAGTAGGTATTTTTGTTCTCACTTCTTTCCTTATAAGCTGTTATTGCATTCTTATCCACAGATTTTGAATGAGATATCAACTCTAAAGCATCACTGATCTGTATAAGAGATCTGGAAATACACAGAGCATAAATAATTGATAAAACTATGACAATATGAACGTGAATTATGGCTGGCTTCTATGTCAAGGCAAATTTTAAGGATTTTTTAGTTAATGTCCCATAGACAACAAAATCTGACATTTTGGTGGTTGGAACAGTAACTTTGGCTGTCCAGAAAATATGTTGCAAAAATAGCAAATGACTATTATGTACACTGTAGGAGAGATGTATATGTTTGATGAATAGAACACCAGCTTTTAAAGTTCAATATCTCCAAACTGATGGAGGATGTTACCAAGGTAATCATTTTACCATTTGAGATGTACTTAGTTACAATGTAATCTGAATTTGATGTAAACAGCTAGTTGTCCAGCAGACGACATCCAAACCTGATTTTGGTTGTCTGAACAGAAATTTGGAAGTCTTGGACAACCGTAATTACCATTAAATTTGCCCTGCATGCTAACATTCAGTATAGTTAATGCTTTACTCCATTAGAAGCAATTTTTTAATTTGAATTTTCTAGAAAGCCTACACATGCTGCAGCGCTTGGCTTTAGTGCTGTAGTTTTTGGTTACGATGCTGAAGGCTCAGTAAACTTAAGTCCTGCTGGTGTGTGTGTATGTGACGGCTAGCTTGTAAATTCTGATATCACAACACACAAAAGTTGAATCAATGTCATACTTGGTAGGTGGATGCTCCATGATGTGTAGATGTGCCCAATTGTTCTTGGTCTCCATGACTTGAATAATGAGTGGGCGGGGCTTAACATAAGATTCATGACCTCTTCGTCAACCATATGGCTGATTTAGTTCATATTTGGTATGGTGACGTAACTATGTAGTAAGTATATGTTCTTTGCAACAACAATTTTTACCTCATTAATATTCATGAATGGGTGGGGCTGAATGGGAAAGGAAGTCATCAATACCAGCTATTAAACACGATTGCTCAACAAACACACATTGAATGAATGTCATACTTGGTAGGTAGATCTATGCCCCAAGATGGGTACAGTGTTTTGGTTCCCATGACATAAAAATTAATAATGGGCGGGCTTAATGTTAAATTGGATCATAGCGGTATGGTGATGTTGGTACATAGTAAGCACCTTTTCATGATGTTTCCAACTTTATGTCATGTTCCATGGTTTTCATCCTTGGCATATTAGGTTTGTCACACTTTATTCATAACATCAACCAAGTTGTTTTTGTGTGCATATTATGAACATTAATCAATGAGCATAAAATTCTTAATCAGATTTCTATGCAGTAGTATGTCTCATTAGCTTTATACATGTGCTAAAATAATATAATGTAAGTTTACAGGTACATACTTATGAGATCATAAACTTTGACCTCATTAATATTCATGCATATCTGTTTTTTATACTGTGTCACTAAAAAGACTTTATCAACATGTACCTTCCTTCATATGTTGCTACATTAGTAATTAGATAATCCCACTTCCTTTTGGTGTGTAAAAGTTCATGAATATTAACATGTATGGCTTACCACACTATGAATATGTTTAGACATCGGAACCACTAAACCTTTTTGTTTTCTGGTTGGATTTTCAAACCCTTCATAACATTTATCATGATTTGTGCACTTATACATTACAGGAGAAGCAAACCAAATTAAGGTCTTTAATCTTATGTGATAGTGAATCTTATGTTGAACAACTTCTCCATCATCAAAGAAACAAAATAAATATCATGGTTATTATGTCAAGTGGCTGGCATTTTTTCAATCTGTGGTTATTGTCAAGTAAAAAAAGCTTTTTTTTTAAAAGAAATATTGCATAAACAAATCAAGGTGAACTTAAAAAAATGGCAATTGAAGCACATGCAATGTTGAACATAAATCTCATGATAATTATGTAGATATGGTAATGGTTAAATTAGTTTTGTTAGCTTATTTTTCTTACGTTTTAAAGAAATTTAAGTTTTCAATCATCCTTTTTTATTTTTTTTATTTTTCAATTTTTCTTTACTGTAAACCTTTGTCAGCCTTAGACTGCTCACAACTCTCGATCCTTGGCACATGCTTTCCAAAGTTTCCAGCCTTATTTCCCTTTCATAATTCCCTTTTCAAGGCATTTACAGTAGTATGCATTTGCAATTACCTATATTTACCTGCAATTTTAGAATTGATTTATCTACAGGTTCTGCTAAGCTCAAATATATTCACCTTTTAGCAATAGTAGAGAACCAGTGGATGTATTAGTTTCTTCTGCGTTTGTTTGACCATTTGTAGGCTATGATAGTTCCCTGCAAACTTTGATATTTGCTCCTCATCATTCTCAAGCACATATAACTACTCAAAAAGTCTAACTCCAATTTGGACATGTACGTAACTTAGCAGATGAACTTACACAGAACCACATAATGCCGACCAATATAGAGTACTTGAATTCTGTTACCTGAAATTGTTGGTTTCCCTGACACTTTCATCAATATCAGCCGACAGAGTATACTTGCTATATATATATATATATATATATATATATATTTGACTAGAATTTTATAATAGACAGTTACATACAGTATTATGTAAATTGGAAATATTACAGTTGGCTGGGCTACTTTCAAGGATTGTTTTTCGAACGCTATCTGTGTCGCCTTGTCGTTTGATCGTTTTGTTGAATATCAAATTGTTGACACTACCCACTACATATCGAGGATAGTACTGATTGTCAACTCCTCTTTAGAAATTGTAGAAGGGGAGTGAGAAGGTGATAATGATTACCTTTACAAATACAGGTTGTTTTTTTTCTGTCAGAATCTGCAAGATGTTAGCGGAACTGGGTTTTTTTGTCCTATAAACTTTTCTTGCATCCCTCAGAGCCTTCTTCCTGTTGCCATTTGGATTTAGGTGTAGATAGGATGCTACATGAAAAGCCAGATCATTGTCTTTTTTAAGATTCTTAGCTTTTGATAAAAGTTTAGAATTTCAATATTTGGCTACAGTTACAAAATTGAAACGGTATTTAGCAAGGACTGTGTGAATTTCCCTGGGTTAGATGGTGCTTGAGGTTCTTTCCCAACCGTGAACATGAGAAATGCATGTTTGGGTTTGGTTTGGCTCTAATCCTCCACATAGTGCTGTTTATTTCTGTTTTTTTGTTTTACTTTGAAGGATGCAGTGGAGAGGAAGTGTTGGGGGTATGAGGATAACTGTCAGTATGAAGACAGACACAACCAAGAATGGCCAATATGTACAACGTTTGATAAAAGATGGTAAGTTGTATAGCCGAGGGTGGTGAAGCTACAGGGCTGGTAGTGTGATAAATCTAAATGGTGTCCCTTTCATAAATTGTTAATGGCAAGTACCTCTTTTCATTTTTGTATTGAAAGAGACTAAAAGTGCCCTTTTATTTTTTAAAAGAGGACCCTTTGTTGAGAAAATTAAGAAAGCTGTTATGAGAACATGCCCTTTTGTTGAAAACATAAAACAAACAAAAAGATGATTAAAATGTTCTGCTTTTTGTTGAAAAACAATCAAATGTTGGAATTTGTAGTACAGAATGAACAACAGGTCTTCCTTGTTGGTCCTGTTGAGGTGCTCTTGTGGTTGGCTTCCTTACATTAAATTCACATGAAGATGTGTCCCCCTCCCCCTCCCAACTAGGTGGACCTCCTGCTGCAAGTTTTTTTTAAATGGAAATCAACACCAAAACTTTTGATATTTCATCTTACAGGGTGTCATTTGATCTGAACCAAACTGTACTAACCAATCCTTAAGTTTCTTCAAGTTAAAATCTCATATCAAGATTCAAAAGTATCAGAGCTTAGATTTTTATTCTTCTCTGGTCCTGCTGGTTCTGTGTCTCAACTGGATGTCTGATATAAGTAGCTTACACAAAGAGGTGTTAAGAGGGTCAGCATAAAATTGGGGACATTTAACTTCACACACTTTCTTCATATCAAAGAGGTTAGCTTTCTGTAAGTTGGAGCCATGTTTTATTGTCATGACCCCTTCACCTATCCCCACATTCACCCCTCTCATTTTACTTTCATGATCAATATTTCAGACTCAAAGCAAAGCATTATATGGAGGCTGTGTTTTTTGTAGATTTTTTTCTTTTTTTTTCAAAACTTGTGGTACAGAAAACATACTCAATTTTAAAGAAAATCTAGGTTTTCCAGAAAATTTGCTACTACTAGTTCATCGACCTCACACCAAGATCACTATATTTGGATATGCATTTATTTCATTCCTTTCTTACAAGTCTTCAAACAACATATTACACTCCAGGTTTTCTTCGTTGAGCAGTTGCTGCAAAAGCTTTAAGGTAACTTCAAAGGCTTATGCAACATAATGTGAAACTCACTGCTCTTGTGGCCCTTCAGCCATTTCTCATTTTGCTGAACTGTTACGTAGTATTGTGCCTTTGATATGCCTTGTGAAATTATGTAGACACACCTATTTTTGTTTTTATTTTTGCATTAAAATATATTCTTTTTGTTTTCTAGGGCCAATTCTTTGGAAGAGCAGAGAAGGAAATACTGGAATCGAACAGATTTTGGATTTGTCAGAGAAGAGAAGAATTCCATGAAAGAGATTTGTAGCCAAAAGTTAGAGCAGGTAAAGATGACCTTTCTTCTGTCAAACATCATCAATAGTTGACAACAACTGACTGACATTTTCTTGTATTCCTCCATAGTATTTAAGGAATGGAAGAGAGCTAAGGTGGTGTGCCGCCCTCTGAAAAAAGTAAACTTTCCGTTGCTTGCAAGTGAAGTTTTTTTCTTGTCGCTACAAAATGCAGACAGTAATGAAACGTGGTGCCTTGTTATCTGGAACTGAGATGTCCATCACTGCTATGTACACTGTGTTGTGGGTATTGACAGTAGTTGCATGTATTGACTGTACAATAGTGTCTAATTACCGACGGTAGCAAGCTGTGTGTGTATGTTCTGGGATGGTGGTGTCTAACACTTCTGTTACACCTCATTCGAAACTAAGTCAGATAACTGGCATCAGACATTTCTTTGTGCGCAAGTCTTCACTTCCTTTAAGGGATGGCTAAGAAGAAAGTTAGGGATAAAGGGGGGGGGGAGTGGGTCAGGAGAATGTGAAGAGAGAAAGGATAGGAATGTGGGCAGGGGTAAGGGGAGGGGAGTGATGTTATATGAAGTATTATATATATATTTTTGATTAACATGGTTCAGTACCCATTTGATAACTGAGTCTTTTTTTTATACACAGCATATCACTGAATGAGACTGTTTTCCTAAATTCAAGAAACATCTTGCTTCACTGAAAATATCTCCTATTTTAACCAAGAAGAGTTTCAAATATCAGAAACTCTGTGAAGACTTAAAACATAATTTTTGAAGTCAACTGACTTCAGAATAGATTGATAAACAAGACAATTTAATTTTTACCCATTTCTCTTCCTCTTATGCAGCATATATCAAAGTTAACTTGTTCAGCTTTCATACGACACTGCCTTGCAGAGAATTTGATGCTGGATTTTACAGGATACAGATTTGAAAACCCTGTTGAAAAGTAAGTACCTGTGCCTACCTCAATTCAATTCAACAACAATACCATGCAATAGACATCCTTTGAAAAAGGTTGCAACGTCAAACACTTGTGATATAAACAATGCAAATAACAAAACCAAATGTCGTTTTTCTCTGTTTAACTTCTTCAACACTCTTTTGCATGATAATGTCATTATCGATATTCTATTATTCTGTGGGAAATACCAGATCAGTTTGAAGTTTTGTATATAGTACTTTTTAGTTTACATTTAATTTGAGTGTTAATTGATGATTTAACATGAAGCAAACCAGTTCTCTATAAATTGTGGCTATCAGCATTTTTTCTTTCAACTTGAACATACCAAATGGAAGAGTCTTTGTATTTCTAGTCTCCTAACAAGTTACTTTATGATTCTTTGTGAGTTTTAAAATATCCTGGTGCAACTTATTAATGTAGTTTACTATAATGGGCAGCTATGGGAGTAGTACGTGTGCCCACATTTAATAGGATATCTAGACACCGAGGAACACTCTACTCCTTCAGATAAAAGACATCAAGTGGATGTCCTCGGAGCAGGACAATTTTGTGAGGAAATCGTGTCAGGTTATAAAGCATTGAGGGTGTATAAGAAAAAGAAGGTAAGAATGTGATTTTTTTAGGGAATTTTCATGATGTTGACAGGACTAGCAGTTTCTTAATATTGTCTTGTCTTAATATTGTTTTAATTATTGTTTTAATTATTGTCTTAATATTGTCTTAATATTGTCTTGTTTTAATAAACAGGTTCAGTGTTGCAGCCTTTGAGACACCTGGTATCATGAAAGCAAACTGTGTTGTCAACAAAAATTATCTTTTAACTCAGAATGAGCACTTCTCCACTTTACAATCATGGTAAGAGGATTTTTGCAGCAATTGTTAATTCTATTGTTGCTTTAATAAATACTTTGCTCTTAGGATAGGTTCATAAAGGTTTCTTGATTCCTTGCCAAAATGGCAAAAAAAAACCCCAAAAAACATGTGATGGTCATGGCATGTTTGTGTCTGTTTACACACTTGCTTGTAATTATGACAACTCAAAAGGTACAGTTAGAAGTTAGAACTTGGTATGAAGTAAAACCGTATTGTTTCTGTTTGTGGAGGGCAAAGATCATTTGAGGTCAGCAGAGGTCAAATTTGTAAATAGAGTAAAAATCCAAATGCAAAACTTGATTAAACTTCACACTGTTTTATAAATCTGCTGTAGTTAATATAAGAGGCCTTCTGGGTTTTTTTGAGCTGATCATAGGAAAGGTGTCTGCAGAATTTATATATTTCAACTTCAAACCCCCACCTTGGATCAACAAAAGTTTCACTAAGTCACACGTTTTTATTAAGTCAATATTGCAGTAGAAGCTACTGTGTCTGTAGCTTATAAATAATTTCCTTCCGTTACTTATCAATTTTTGTCTGAAATGATGATATTTAACCCTTTTCTAATTATACAGGTATGGTGAACTCAGAGAAGTTTCACATGAGGATTTTCAGTTCGATGACTGCGATTTGGTTTTGGAGAAACCGACCTATTTCATGAAACTGGATGCAGGTATTTTTAAATCTTGCATTGGTAATATACCTTGGCCTTTTCATCTGTTGTGGTTTATTTGTTATCAGATTATATTATATGTAAATG
This sequence comes from Apostichopus japonicus, assembly GCF_037975245.1. Taxonomy (NCBI): domain Eukaryota; kingdom Metazoa; phylum Echinodermata; class Holothuroidea; order Aspidochirotida; family Stichopodidae; genus Apostichopus; species Apostichopus japonicus. The sequence continues at coordinate 13,716,143 of NC_092580.1, forward strand.
AAGATTGTACTACACAACAAATTATAAAGCTTTGATGAGGTTTAACCCATCAAATCTCATTTTCTTTGCCACCTTGTATGAAGGGTGACTGTAATAATACTAGATGTTTAATATATCAATTGTTGTTTGTTACTGCTGGGCTATACATAGAAGATACATATTCAGGGATGTGCCCACGCTGGGCGGCATTTGGCGGCCCCGCCCAGCACTAAAAATTACCGCCCAGCACTGTCTTAATAATCGTGAATCCCGCCCAGCATTAGTTTCATTCTAAATTCCCGACATTCCTAACAATATATTCAACATAAATTGGGCCTAGCCTATGCCAAAATCATACAGACTAATAATGCATCAGTAACGCATGTGAGAAACATTACTTACGGCTCTCAATTGGTCCGTTGTAAATTCTCAGTGAAACAAACTAAAAACTTGTACCAGGTACGTAATATATTTCACTAAAAAAAATTTCATAAAAAATGAAAATTGTTAGCAAAACTAGTACTTGTGTATGTGCTTATAAAGCTACACAAGTGACAGCATTTGGCATCTGAGCACCTTCAAAAATCGATCAGTATACCCGGCACTCAGGAAATCCTGGGCACAACTCTGCATATTATGTCAGCATTGAACCTAAGATATGTTGGTTGTCACTGTTTAAATATCATAGTAGTACCATCACGGATGGAAGAAACTCATTTGGTTTTTGTCTTTTGCTCTTCTCAGGGATTAACATGTATCATCATTTTTGTGACTTTGTCAATCTGTACTTATCTCAGCATATTAATGGAACGTTTTCAAGAGACATCAATATTGTCTGGTGGGATATGGTAGGTTTCACAGTAACTTCCTTATTTATATCAACAGTACTGAAAAAAATATATATATTTGATGGTTTATATTTGATGGTTTACATTTGATCATTTTGTGTAATACTACATAGTGTTTGATATTAAAAATTACCAGAAAGTTGGAGGTTAAAAAACGAAATTTCTGCTTGACAGAAATACACTATTTGTGGTTTATAAGGTCAGTTGATGACCTAACTGAATCAGAGACTTGCTATAGTTTTAATGCAAAAAGTGGAATGTGTCATGCTTTGTGTCTGCAAAAGTTACTGGCAATTTAAGTAGATGTGGAAATATTTATTACATGGAAGAATAGCAAGTATATGGAAGAAATTGAAATCTAGGCCTTAAGCACAACAAAATGGAACTATCACCCTTATGTCAGATCTCATAGATATTAAAATGAGAAGTTTCTCTGTAACTTATGATTGTGTCTGTTGATATCAAATTGTTGACACTACCCACTACATTTCGAGGATAATACTGATAGTCCACTCCTTATTAGAAATCGTACAAGGAGAGTGAGAAGGTGATAATGATTACCTCTACAAATACAGGTATTTTTTTTTTCTGTAAGAATCTGCAAGATGTTAGCGGAACAGGTTTTTTTTTCTTTAAAGTTTTCTTGCATCCCTCAGAGCCTACTTCCTGTTGCCATTTGGATTTAGGTGTAGATAGGATGCTACACGAAAAGCCAGATCATTGTCTTTATAAAGTTTCTTAGCTTTTGATGAAAGTTTAGAATTTCAATATTTGGCTACAGTTACAAAATTGAAAAGGTCTTGCCCCTGCAGTATTGTCTGCAAGGAAATGCCGTTGGAAGGAAATTTTATACTAATTGTGATGATCCATGAACTTTATGTGGTAGCTTTAATGTGATCATGTGTTTCACTCGATATTGCAATGCAGGAATAAGGAAATATCAATGGACATTTTCACTCAATATGTCTATAACTATTAAAAGTTTAAAAAAAATGTATGCATTTTTTAATAATTTGACACTTATTGCTCTCCTAATAGTAAACACTGAATGATTTTAATATTTAAATTTTTTTTTTTTTTAAATTTGATGTACTGCTCTTAATACATAGGCCTACTAAATCATTGTTTCTCTGTTGGCGTGTCAGAATGGGTTTGACAAACACTTGGAATAATGCAATGAGAAGAGGTTTCAGGGATGAAGGTCTGCGAGTCAATGTATCATGGACGTATTAATTCCATTTGTTTTATTATGTTTTGGTCTTGATTGAATTTGAAACTCTAAATTACATCTTAAGCTACAATAGCTTGTTCACTTCTAATCGTTTTTCCAAATGGATGCCTTTTTTCACATCTGCAGGGCAATCATGGATATGGAGATCTGTTTGAACAAACCTGGGAGGCTTTTACACAGAATCCAATTATCAAATTAAACAACTGGGAAGGAAAGAAGGTAATGATTTCACACCTGAAAATTCTCGAAGGGAACAGTTTAACAAACTCAAGCCACTCTAATTTCTCAACACCTCCCACCCTCTTCCACCTCCTCCTTCCTTCCCAAAGAAGGGAATAAAAGGAAACCCCAAAACATCAGATTTCCCCCAATTCTTTCTGATTTGAGTATCTGGTGAAGTATATAATATTAGCGTTGCATCTTCAACTCCTTTTTTTGCGGAACAGATGAGTGTATCGTACTCTCGCAGACATGTGAGAGTTGTTTACAAGTGTATTTCTTAATATTTTCAAAATTGGCCTCCATTTTCTTCTTGTTTTTACATCACAGGTTTGTGTTAAATCAGCTGTTTTTAGCTTGCTCCCTCGGATGAGGTTTGGCTTCTTCTACAATATGCCCCTGGTTCCACACTGCTCTGGTAGTGAAGTAATCAGAGCCTTCTCACAACATGTCCTCCATAGGCTCGGTGTAAAACAAAATAAACCACAGGTAAATTTCAGTAAACCCTGAATCGATATATCTGTATATAGTAATGACCATAGTGCATCCTAAGTTGAAAGCAGAAAACTGGAATTCAATTTGAAGAAAATCATTAAAGCAAAGTTTGACAATGTGCATCTACAAATGACGTCACAAAGAAAATCTACGGTACGATTGGAGAATTAAACAAAAGTATGATCTTTTTTTTTCTTAAGGTGATAATGTATCAATAAATTCATGTGATTTATAGTTACAATTTTTTTAATAAAATTTTTTAACATTCTGTGTTTTCCTTTTTGAAACAGAGAGGAAAAGTTCGGATCACATTTTTGGAGAGGCAAAGTAGACACAGGAATATTGTTAACCAGGATGAGGTAAGTGACATCAACTTCCAACATTCCATTGGTTAAGCTATTTTGTTTACCACCTTTTTCAAACGAATAAAAGAAGTCAACCATGTTCATAACCACTTGTTTGTGTTTGTATCCCGAAGTGCCTTCTAAGAGACATTGTGTCTGTCTCACGAAGTGCCTTCTAAGAGACATTGTGTCTGTCTCATGAAGTGCCTTCTAAGAGGCATTGTGTCTGCATCACAAAGTGCCTTCTAAGAGACATTGTGTCTGTATCACAAAGTGCCTTCAAAGAGGCATTGTGTCTGCATCACGAAGTGCCTTCTAAGAGGCATGGTGTCTGTCTCACGAAGTGCCTTCTAAGAGACGTTGTGTCTGCATCACGAAGTGCCTTCTTAGAGACATTGTGTCTGCATCACGAAGTGCCTTAGAAGACACATTGTGTCTGTATCACAAAGTGCCTTCTAAGAGGCATTGTGTCTGCATCACGAAGTGCCTTCTAAGGCATGGTGTCTGTATCACAAAGTGCCTTCTAAAAGACACTGTCTATATCACGAAGTGCCTTCTAAGAGGCATTGTGTCTATATCACAAAGTGCCTTCTAAGAGGCATTGTGACTGCATCACAAAGTGCCTTCTATGAAGCATTGTGTCTGTACCACGAAGTGCCTTCTAAGAGGCATTGGAACAGATTTGCATCTTGATTATTTCTGAATTTAGGTGATTATGTTTTGAAGCACTTTCCACCTGATTTTAGCTATTCTGGAATATTTCATGGTTACCATTTTATTCAATTTGAAAGAAGTACTCCCAACTCTATAAACATCTCTAGCTAAGATAAATCTGACAGTTTCAGTAGATGAGATGTGTTGTGGTACATTAACATTAGTAATGAGAGTCACATTGTTGATTTTGTTGGTCAGGTTGGCTAGTCAGCCCTATCTTCTCTGGTTTTCCTTCTTCATTTCTATTGGTCCAGTTTAACTCAGCTTATTTAATGGATTCAAGATTCTCTTTTTGATTGAGGACACTTGCAATTCACTTGGTATGAATTTTTCGTTGTTACTTGATAAGAAGTTGCACGACATTTCTTCTTTATTGCCGAATGGTTTGTTTATATATGATCAAGTCTTTCTTGAATAGAAGGAAAATCCTAATTGTAGAAGCTTAACTTGAACTTTAATTGTAACACAGTATGGTTTATATTCCTTTACCATATAAACTATGACAATGTGCGAATAATGTAAGTTTTAAGGTGAGAGCTCTTCAAGCCATGGTTTGATATTTCTTTTCTTTCCTCTTCTTGCTGTTTTGAAGTTAATGCAAAGTTGCATGTTATGGAGCCCAATATAGCAAGGACTAAGGGAAGGTGAATTTGGCAAATAAATATGACTTCTGCGAAGTGTGACATCATTATGCAAAACATTGATCCAAACATCAGTTTTGTGAACTTCCTTGGTTACTTTCAATATCGTTTCCTTTAACATTCCACAGCTGATAAGAGCCCTTGAAGATGCTTATAAAAATATAGAAGTTAAGAAAGTTGTCTACAATTGGTGAGTCCCTCAATTTAATCAAGTGTGCTTATTTGGTGATATATTATCATTAACCTAATTCCGTAACAACATATATTAAAATAGTACTTAACTTTTTTGTAACATACATGAAATTTAGAAGTAAATAATATATATCATAAATATATATATATATATATATGTATATATATATATATATATATATATATATATATATATATATATATATATATATATATATATAAATGTATTCAAGCTTGATGGAATCTACCATTCCTGTAAGTTTTCAGTTTAAACTTATTTTATATTGATAGTACATAGAAGAGATTGTACTTGAATTGAAAAAGAAACAAGATAATAATGGTGTCATTGCTATTTCATCATATCATTTAGACCCTCCTGAATATTTGTCTTTCTGTTACATTTTCTTATCAGGAGAACTATTTCCTTTAAAGAACAATTAGAAGTGAGTATTTAACTTTATCAAATCAGTTTCCACATCCGTAGTGGATTCTGTCACATCAGAAAAGATCAAACAAAATTGGAGCATTTCATTTTGTGTTTGTGTATCTGTGCATGTATTATCACCATAACATATTGGCAACGACCTCACATTCCTTGAAGGTATTAATTTTGTTTTATCAATACATAAGTTTAAAATGTCAAGTACTATTTTCATGTATTGCTGTATGCATGACCTTTTTATGCCATTTGTCTTTTATTATACTTCCACCAATTCAGAGCTCCACTCATCTCATTTTATTAGAATTCCACAAGTCTTTGTAACCCACAGGGATTTGCTAGTTCTTGCAAGTTACCTGCCCCATAACCCTTTACAAGTGTCCAGTTTATTACTCTAACTATAATTGAGATCTTCCATCTAACGTGTGTAGCCTCTAAATCATCTTCAGGAATAATTTATCCGCTATTGCATAGCAAAATACTATACAGAATGGTCAAACTGCTGTACAAGTGCAAAGAATGTACAACACTATTTTTTAAACATAAGAACCATAGTGGGCGTTGTGGTCAAGTGGTTATAATTGCGTTGTGTCCTTGGACAAGGCACTTAATATCCATTGCCTCTCTCCACCCAGGTGTATAAATGTGGACTTGCGAGGTAACTTAAATAGTGCACCGGTTTGTGGCTGCACCCTATGGGAAGTCCCACGGGGGGCACGTGGTTGTGGTGCACTGTGGTGCCCCAGGAGAGATTGATTGAATTGTGCACACTTTGGTGTGTAGGTGTGACAAGTTACCAATGACCAAGGCTAAGTTGTCAAAAGCGCTACGATCTCGATGTAGCAGTGCTAGATCCAAGTGTCTATTATGTATGTTTGTATAGTATTTTATAAGAGAAAAAAATCAGAGACTTCAGAACTGCTACAGAAGATGTTTACGGCTAAATTATTCTCTGATCTGTAATCTGCATTGTGTATTCCATAAAATACATGACAAACAGGATACCCATCTTCATGATATAAGTTTCGTTTCAGACTGTTTCATTTTAACCACAGATCCTAGTTAAATCCAGAAATGAATTTATGTACATTGCATTTGCTCATATTTTTCAACTTTATTTTTTTGTAAATATGTTACATACTGGCATTGAGGAAACCCCAGATCACTACTCTCAAAAGTTTTTCTGTGTCTACTTTGCAAAGTTTGAATCTTAAGTCTTACTGGAAATAAAACAAAATCTTCTTTCTTTATCTCTTTTCACAGATAACCCATAACACAGACATATTTATTGGAATGCATGGAGCTGGACTTACCCATGGGTTCTTCCTGCCCGATTGGGGTGTATTGTTTGAATTGTAAGTTGGATTCAGAGAACGATATCTTGTTTTATACATCTTAAGAGTACCATGCACTGTGCCCACAGTAGATCTCTTTGATATATGTGTTATGGTACTATATACCTGCTGCTGTTGTGCATTTGTTCAACATTTTCATGCAAGTTTACCAAAAACCTTCAAAGTATATAGTTTATATCAAAACCAAAAATTGATAATAAATCACCTAGTGAAGTATCAATTACCATGTAATTTATGGTTTTGTTACATTCTGACAAAATCATTAGTCATGTTTGAAAAGTAAATTGTGTGTATTTTTGTTGTTGATAATTTTTAGAAATCTTGTCTCATTATTAGGCAATCGTAATCAAATTTCTGAACAATATTAGTGATCTATTCAGAAATTTAACCAGAATATCAAAAAACTCATCAAAAGTGCCTTATGCTTATATTTTTCGGTACTTTTCTGCATTTCTTATCACGTCAGATACAATTGCGGTGACGTCCACTGTTATCACGATATTGCTAGATTGAGAGGAGTGAAATACATCACTTGGGAGAAAACAGAGTTATTAGCTTCTCACAATGAGGTAAGTGAATAAATGTTAGGAGCCACATGACACTGCTGGACTTCATACCAGTGAAAACAACTTGTGTACAAGTCAGAGGCATTGAGACCCAGGTCAGGCCCCCCCCCAGGGGACAATTATATCACAGAAACCCCTTTTGTACTCTTCTTTTTCCCTTATTGAAGTGTACTGTGAATATGATTAAAGCCTATTATTATTGCCATATTTTCCAGGGCCCTCTAATTGAGTGAAAACAACTTGTGTACAAATCAGAGGCATTGAACCCAGGTCAGGCCCCCCCCCAGGGGACAATTATATCACAGAAACCCCTTTTTGTACTCTTCTTTTTCCCTTATTAAAGCGTGATTAAAGGCATTGAAGACTCGCCCCAAACCGCGTGCGGCCATCTGAAAAAGTTAACTTTCTGTTGCTTGCAAGTGACGTTTTGTTTGTGTCGCTACAAAATGCAAACAGTAATGAAACGTGGTATCTTTAGCTTGATACCTTGTTACCTTTAGCTGGACCTGAGATGTCCATCGCTGTATTGTTTGTACACTGTGCTGTAGGTATTGACCGCAGCTGTATGTACTGACTGTACACTATAGTGTCTAATTACCGAAGGTAGCAAGCTGTGTGTGTATTTCTAGGATCGATGGTGGTGTCTAACACTTCTGTTACACCTCATTCGAAACTAGGTCAGATTACTGGCATTAGACGTTTCTTTTTGCGCGAGTCCTCACACTCTTTAAAGCCTATTATTATTGCCATATTTTCCAGGGCCCTCTAATTGACCTGGACTCCTGTTCTGCGGTGCCCACCTTTCCTACCTCTTGTCATATACCGGTAGCCTATGTTAGCTGTGTGTTGTTAAAAATAGATATATGGACTGTTGACTCTCTTAGGAAACTTTCCACGGCAGTCACCATGACGTTTCTACTATGTTATGTTAGAAGGCTTTTGGAGGATATTTTGGTTGCCATATTGCACTTCCCCCTTTTTAAAATACGCTTCATTCCGTCCATCCAAACACTCACAAATTTTTACAGCCAATGGTTCTTGATTGCTTTTGCAACGTTTATTTTTCCACAACATTTTTGCAGACTTTGCATCCCACCCTAAAGACGCCTCATGGTAAATTCAACGATTACAGTTTTAACGTCAAAGAGTTTTTACGGCTGATGAAGAATGCCTTGTACCATGTCAGAAACCACCAGTCTTACAGGAGGCATTTTCGTGATGAACTTTGACCTCGGGTGTCAACATTGGAGTTACTGTTATAGTCCGTGAAGCTGTATTTCATAAGTACAGTATATTGGACAGTTAATCTCTGTTTTATGGCAATAACAACATTTTCAATTACTCCCTTTTGGAGATTTTTTGTATTTTTAACCTTTTAAAATTTATGTTTACCAAGGTGCTTTCAATATGGCAATTGTAGTAGTTTATAATGGGGAATGTCTTTGTTAGATTGGTATGCTATTAGCAATGCAGTATTGCAATGCAATAGGGTCAGGAATGTACATAAAAATGCAACAAAATACAACAAAATACAGCCGTTTCTCTGAGTACTGCTCAAATTTTATACATAATAATAATATTTTATTGTTTAAAGTATGGGATTTTATTCTTTATTTTAAGAACTGTTTCTATCAGAAGTCATAATTATTCTAATTGTATAGCAAAGTGTCTTAATTACTCATTTGACTTAATTATGGATGGGAAGTTAATTATCGATAGAGATTTTCAAACTTCTTGCTGCAACAGTAATAGTTGTTGTTAGTGCCAGTTACTCAAAGGTCATCAATTTTCCTTCAGATATGCTAAAAAGGCTTTACTAAATGGTCAGTCACTTTTTGAACGTCATCACTAATATTGCCATCCAAATATGCTAGAAACGTCAGATAATGGTTGTCCATGCACAAATTTCAAGGGGCATTTTACCGCCACTCTGTAAGTAGTTATCTATACTTAGGATACTAAATTGCCTATTTTGCCTATCCTCAATGGCTGCGAATAATTTGAAGGAGGATCACAGCCTGTAGCAAAGTAGTTTTGAGAAATTCTGGCAGTTTTTAGTGTGCTACGGAGGTCAATACTGATGACCCCTTTAAACTTCCTATTTACTGCTACCCTCAGAAGAAGAATATTCAGTTTGGTGAAGCCCAGAATTGCAAATTAAACTGATAGCCAATCATATATTCTGATTTGATCACATGACAAGGACAGATTAATAAAATAATAAAAAAAGGAAAGTAAAGGTTTCGAAACCATATTGACATCACAGATAATGTTGTGTGATCCATTCCCTGAAGTAATAAAGGTGTTATTGAGCAAAAATATTAAGCCAAACAACTTTATCAAACATGTGAAACCTTGAAGGAGGTCACTTTTTCTCCCTACAAATGTGGAATATTTTTCTGGTTGCTATGAGTTTTACTTTGCCTGTCACTCGAAGATTCCTTGAAATATTATCTTCTGACAAGGGGGAAGGGGAGGGGCAAGTAATACAGAGTATAATGTTTTTACAAAAGTGTACATAGAGGCATTATAATCACTTAAGACTTTCTGAATTTTTCCATTCTTATTTATTTTCAGTGTAAGAAATAATCCTGTTTTCCATTTCTACCATCATTTGAAGTTACCTGTTGAGCAGTGATTTTATATGCAAGGATTTTATCAAGGGCAGTGGAACTGTTCAGTAAAGATCTTTATTGCTGTTTTTACTATTTTCATGTCAGTTTGAAAAGATTTCTTTGCGGGTGTGTCACTTTATGGTTTCTTCTCATGTCATTAATACTAAGCTGTGTTTATACTGTTATGACTAATACATTTATCAATTCTTTTATCAATATGCAGTGAAATTCATAAGCAAAGCCTACCGAATGTTTGCTTATAAGTTAAAAGTTGTGTAATGTCTGCAATATTCAGTAAGTTTGCTTTCCAATCATGTTATTATCTCAGTTCAGCATACACTTAAGGGTACGTCAGAGGGAAATCTATTTCTATAAACAAATGGACTTTTTACAGTGTTCAGTGTATTCCATAATCAAAGTCCCAATTTTAAGTTTGTTTGTGTGAGTGTGGGGGGGGGGGGGAGGGGTGGCTAAACATATGTTATATATAAGACATGTAACCTGGGCATAATAAAGTTTAATCTCTCATTCTTGCATCTGAAATAATTGTACATTTTACAAACTTTCCAAACCATGAAGTATCTGTTTAGAGTGTAGGTTATTCTCAATGAAAAAGTAGCATATATTTTTGTCAACTCATGTTTTCATGCAAGACCCAGTGTTTGGGATTGCTGTTATAAAATAGCAATGCTAGTCTAATTGGGTTGTGTGATTGGTAAAAGTTTTCTGCTTGTGATAAAAAAAAATATATAGAGACATATTAATCTGCAAATAAATTGCATCTTATGGGGGGCTTCTAGGGATATGCTAGGTTTAATGCAAAGAGACAGGTAAAGATAATTAGGTGTCATATCACATCCCTTGCTTTGAATAAGGGATAAAGGGTCATCTCAACATAAATTTCATGACATCTGAAGGTATGTAGGCAGCTGCACAAGGGTACTTCCCGTGATATGGGATGACAAGGTTTGACTTGCTTGAGTATCATAGGCGTAGGAGCCTAATTTGATTTGGGGGGGGGGGATGTAACGACTTGCCCGAAAAATATATCCAAAATTTTCACGCGCTCGGCGCGCGTTCAACATGCTGATGTGCATGTAGGCACGGATCGGTTTTTACATCGCATGCCAATAACATACAATTATTTGCCGTGTTATTACCCTTCCATATTGGTTAGAATTATTGGGGAAGTCGTTACAATAATAATGATGATAATAATATCAGTTTAACCATTGAAAAACATATTGCAGATTATTTTTGTTTCAGTAGGTGCCCGAAAAATTCTCATCACTCTGCCCGAATTTTCACAAACATTTTTGGTTGGGGGGCTGCACCCCCCAGCCCCCCTCCCACCTCCCGCCTCCTACGTCTATGTTGAGTACACATGGTAGCTACGAGAACCTGACCAAATCATTTGTTGAGTTTCATTTAAAGCCTTATAGCAAAAACCTTTTTTGATTACTATAGTGTTGTGAATTTGCTTATGCTTCCATGCTAAATGCAGTATTAACTATGCCACTTTGTAAGGTTCCTTGATCTCTTTGTCAAAGCCTTGTAACAATTTTAATAATAAATCACTGTTACATTATATTCATGGTATTACTAATTTCTGAGACAAACTGTTAACAACAAATATTATTTCATTATTGATGTCAAGTTCCTTTAATTTGATCTTCCCTTCCCTGGCCCCATCCCCTGCTGTTGACTTTGATAAACGCATTAAAAGTATCGTAAATTCATTAGCTCAACATGCGTCCACTAATGCACTTGTTGTCCAATGTAACAAAAGGGGCCTTTGTACCCCCCCCCCCCCCTTTCCTCTCCTCCTTGGAAATATCCTAGTAGTTCTTGGCCCTCTGAAGACATCATTAAGTGTGGTCTGAAGTGAATACGTCAAAAAAGTGAAGTGAAAAAAGTATTTCTTGCACCGATGCGGAAGCAACAGAAGCAGGAAACAAGCTCCCGAGTGATTGTTGGTTCAACAAAATAGCAAATGAGTTGTAACGCCGCGCTACATGTCAATATTACGAAATGCTGTGTACATTTATAATTCATTTCTAAAGAAATTAGCTGAAATATTTCGTTATATATATATTTCTTATATGGGAAATTTGACATAACACCTCTAATTCGTTACAACCAAAAAAAAAACTGATCGTTAATACAGCAAGGTATATAGAAAACGTAACCAAATATGTCCCTCTTGGTTTATCGCAGATTAATGTTAGATAGAGTCGGTTATGTCATCGATTTCTGTCAGATAAACGAAACTCGGTCTAAACTAACGAAACTGGGCTAAAGCGAAACGACTCTAGACGAGGAAAAGGTCAGAAGAGTTGAAACTTAAGTAACATTCCGCCTCCCCTTACCCCCTCCCCTCCCACACAACGTACCCTTACACACACGCGCTTATCATTGAAAAAAAAGTTCAGAAAATGGTTCAATTCTATAACTCGTCAAATTGGATTCGACCAATGGGGGCAGGAAAATGCTGCTCGATGAACTTCCATGATCTACACAGATTGGACTTGTGTGAAGTCGTATGTTATGTTTGTTTGTATTGAACAGGCATTGCGCAACACTAATATATCAACGAATCAGATTGTTACAAGACTGTCTTCGCTTTTCAGTGGTGTAATAGTAATACTGCAGACGAAGGAACTGTGTCCGTCTGATGCTGAACATTATTCGAAGACGTGAAGAAATTCCCGGCCGTAAATTTTAATAGTTGTTATCGATAAAATTACAGAATCATATCCAAGAGAAGAATTCCACAGCGAAAATAGACGAAGCCTTATCATTTTTGAGCTACAGTATATTAGTTCAAGGCACACTCGTCGGGATTTTGTACAACATACAGTGTCGGTAGCGCTAGAATGCGTTAGCCTACAGGAACTGGTTTTGCGACAGTTTCCTCAAATATTGCCTCAAGTATAATTGGTTACTACTGCCAATGAAACTGATAATAATGGCACGTTTTGCCCGTTGGATTATGACTTATTTTCAGCGACATCATGAATGATAGTTTGGTTAACATGGTTTTCAGTTTTCTTTGTTCGTTAGTAACATTGGTGTTGTACACTTCTGTTATTAAATCACATATGGTGCATGAATGGGGGTGGGGTTGGCTAAGAGGAAACCACTCAAGACTCAGCCAGTATGAGGAAAAGTACAGCTATTTCCCTGAAACTGAACGCATTAAGCGGCTAGGCGATGCTAAAAATATGTTCCAGTTTGCCTATGATAATTATGTGAAATATGCATTCCCGCTGGATGAACTGGATCCTATTCATTGTACCGGAAGAGGATCTGATCAGAGTGATCCGTAAGTATAGTAAATAAGGGAACTTCACATGTTGGCCTTATGTAGCTGGTACAGTGCAGTAAAAGCTGAAATCACAACAACCCTGTTGGATAGAATATCGTGGAATTGTAGATTCCTTCAAAGGACTGTAACTCACCTGGTCGAACTGGCATTGGACATGTAACCATATTTGGCCGTATATCATTTACTGTAAAAACTAAAATTAGTGTAGTCTGATTGGTTATGTATTGGACAAATAGTGGGGTTATATGTTGCTTTACACCAAGCTGTGAGACGTGTACCCCACAGCTTCAAATGGCCACAACCCTAACGGATAGTATATATATTGTTGAATTGTAGATTTCTTCAAAGGACTATATGTAACTCACCTTAACTTCCAAGTTAGTGCTGTGAGTATCATTGGCATTGAACTTGAACCATATTTGGTCCTTCATCATTTCAGGTAAAACTTGTGTATTCTGTACTGTGATTGGTTAATTTCTGGGCAAATAGTGTGGAAATATATTGCTGTTCACTCAAGGTGGGCAAATCCCCAATACATCTATATTTGGGGCCTTGTAGATCAACCAAATTACATCTGTTGCATATATGAATAAACTTGCAAACCATTATACTATGCATTTTGTATGAAGTGTGTACATGTTTTTGACCTTATTTCTCATAATATACTTTACTTACTGGTGCTGAATTAATACTGTTTTACCCTTTTCCCATAGCACCTGAGTATCATCTAATAAACCAGTTTTCATTCTTTCTCCTTTCCAGGTCCAATTTAAATATTAATGATGTCTTGGGTGACTATTCTCTTACTATGATTGATACTTTAGATACTCTAGCAGTAAGTCAAAAGTCATTTTTACTTCACACGTTTCCCACCTCACCAGTTTTTATAGAGCTCTAATAAAAGATTAACACTTCCAAAATCATTTTTTATAAAATCACATGCACTGTAACTTTTTAGGAACTTGAGTGTACATGTAAAGACTGAGTTGAATACAGTTTCCTCATTCAAACAACTAAGTGCGAGCACAATCTAGATTCTGATCCAACTAAGAGACTTAAATCGAGGTCGAAACCAAACCTGAGAATGGAGCTTTGACAAATCATCAAGTCTTGCATGTAGATCTGTTGTGAAGATCAAAAGGAAGTCTGTATAGAAAATTGCTTCACTGGTTACACATCCAGAGCATGCATCAAATACATTGTTATTGTAATCAGTATCATCCTTACTGTAAGTAGAGTCAGATTTCTGCATTTTTTGGACTGCATTGATGCACCTTAACATCCTTAATGCCTTTCCTTTGATTTCTTTCCGCAGATAATAGGAAATACTTCCGAATTTAAACAAGCTGTACAGCTAGTCATAGAAAATGTCTCATTTGATAATAACAGCACCGTGCAAGTTTTTGAAAGCACAATCAGGTAAGTGGATATGGGAAAAATGGGGGTGGGGTGGGGGGTGGAGGGAAGCTAAGGGAACTTGTAGTTATTCCCTTTTACTGCTTCAACCATGATTAATACATGAGTGAAAGTGATTGTCGGGGAATAATATAGCATTCAGGTTTTGTGTAGCATTATTGGAGGCTCCAAATATTTGTCTTACATAAAATAATATGATTACTGTGTACAAAAACTGCTACACATATTTGCATTGTATATCAATTTGCCCATTTTGCTTACAGCATTTTGCGATGTGATTCTGGATAAACTACAGTATGCCCTGATAGTGCATGCACATACAATAATGTTCATCATAAGCACACTTTGATAATGATCTTTTCAGTCATACCTTTTCTGAAAGGGAAAGTGGGTTGATACAGAAATCTCTGGAGTTGTAGTACATGTTCTCGATCCAGTAAGACCAGATTAGCAGTTTTCTCAATCAGAGTTGTCAGAGTTGCATTTTTTGTAAACACAAAACTATTTGGCCATGCTGAATACTGACAGTAAGCTTGGCATACCCATGGGGGTGTTAAAACACATGTGGGAAACAAAATTACTGACAGTTGATTAAGGACTTCCTTCTGCTTGTGAAGTTGTGTCATTTACCTTTCTTGAAGTCATCCAGTTAGGAAGCTTAGTTTAATATTTTTTGTTATATCAGCATTTTGTTTGAATCCTACTGTAAACCACTGAAGTTTTTATGATCATGTTCTTAATGGAAGGACCAAACATGTTGCGATATCTTTGTTCAACTAAAATCTGGAAACTAGGCTGCTTGTTTTAAGCCTTTGAGAATTTTACTATTTTTCAAATTGAAACCGATGGAAAATTAGGCTGTTTACTTTAAACCTTTCTCTGGCAAACACAAACTTGGATTTATTACTCAAAGTTTGACGATGGTACAGTATGACCAACATTTGCCGACTACCAGCAAATATTTATTAGTGATGCTTAGTGCTTCCAGTTCCTACAACGCAGTATTTCCAACTAGTGCGGACTACCAGCAAAGATTTATAAGCACTGTTTAGTCCTTCTATATCTGATAATGCAGTATTTCCCTGCATTTGTTGGTAGTACATACTTCACTTTGGTCTCCTGCAGGGTTATAGGAGGTCTTTTATCCGCTCATCTTTTAATCACCGATGCTTCCCAACCGTTTGGTGACTTAGAACCAGAGGGTTATGAGAACGAGCTTCTAGAAATGGCGTACGAACTTGGCACCAGACTCCTCCCAGCATTTGATAGTACATCCACAGGTCTTCCACATCCAAGAGTAAGTTATCTTTAAACAAGAACAAAAATTCATTCCAAGAGTAAGTTATCTTTAAACAAGAACAAAAATTCATTATCAAATATGTTAGGCTATTGCCAGAGACCTGGGTTTACACTATTCTTGTTTCACAAATTGACTAGTATAATCTGACATCATGGATTGTGAAGAGGATTGGATCACCTGACATGAACCATTTGTTGTGCAATGTTGAGGGATTAAAGGAACAAATAATATATCTTTATGTACCTTATATCTTTCCTTAATTGGTCAAGTGTGATAATGTTATTACAAAGCAATTTTATAAGCTCTTTCGGTGACATTAACATACAAAAATGACCAACCCACAAGAGAGAACTGATGTAAGCTTACACAGTATGGGGAGCCGTATTTGCCCATACTTTGATATCGACTGACCCAAGTAGGTGTACAGTTGCAATTGTTCAATTGTTCCATTTTAATATGTCTGTGTTGATATGAAGCCAAGCCAATCCACTTTTATTGTGGTAATTAACTTCAAGTATGAATGATAGATTAACATAATGTATTGTCATGCCAAGGAGATGATGTCATATTTCATTTGTAACTTGAAGCTGCAAGGAACTAAAAAGCAATAACAACACTCCTAGCTCTACTGTAGCTCACAGAGCCATTGCCAATCTCTGGTGACACTTTTACCTCCAATATGTGCCTCTCCGGCCGTGAACTTGCATATCTTGTTCCAATATTTATCATTGACAGGTAAATTTACAGCATGGTGTACCGGAAGATGGTATCAAGCAGACCTGCACGGCTGGCGCTGGAAGTTTGCTGTTAGAGTTTGGTCTACTTGGTCAACTGATGCATGATCCAGTTTTTGAGGGAGTGGCTCAGACTGCAGTGAAGTCACTTCTTGCCAGTAGATCGAATAAGACTGGTCTCTTAGGTTAGACTGATTCCTTTGATGTATATTTTTTTGATCAAACGAGTGAACAGTTGCTTCGTAGCCGCCTTTTCACTATCTGGCTCTACCTTAATACCCACTAGCTCATTCTTTGTGTCCATCAACTTTGATTCACACATATCTTGTCAGCAATTAAACCCTCTATCCATCTTCATGTGAGTCTGCATAAGCAAGTGCCATTTTCAAAAAGTAACAAAAAGAAAGGAAGAAAATTATAATAAAACATAATTAAAGAGTGTAGAATAAAAACATTCAAATAGTGAAATATGTGGTATAACATGATCAGAGGGTCCTTTAATTAGGGCTTTTTAAAGTGATTTTGTGGTATGCCTCCTCAAAATTGAGACACATATCCCACTGTCCATACAAGTCTATAATCCCCACCACTGATCAAACCCTCTTCTGTTAAGCTGTCCCAATTTTATCTTTTGCACAAATAACTGACAGATGGTTTATTCTCATTGTTTTTCAGGTAATGTCATCGATATCTCTTCAGGGAA
The DNA here is from genome assembly GCF_037975245.1 of Apostichopus japonicus. Classification (NCBI taxonomy): domain Eukaryota; kingdom Metazoa; phylum Echinodermata; class Holothuroidea; order Aspidochirotida; family Stichopodidae; genus Apostichopus; species Apostichopus japonicus. Next base: position 13,733,262 of record NC_092580.1, read on the forward strand.
GTGGGTGGGGACTCAAAGTGGTCTTGGAGCTGGTTCAGACTCCTTCTACGAGTATTTACTTAAGGTACGGTATTTTTGCTCTCTTCCACCATTTACTTATTGCTACTGTTCTTAAAAAATATGATATGATAAATTATTTAAAAAGAAGAGATTCTTTTTGGAGAAAGTGGAAAGAAATTATTGGTTGTATATTTCACTGGGAGTTGGTTGTAGAAGATATTTACAGTAGAAGTTTTTCCTCACTCCATATGTGGAGTGAGGAAAGAGTAAATGATGTGGTTTTCAACTTTTAGTTTGGAAAAGAGATTGTTGCCACAACCTAGCCCCCTCCCCTACCACCCCCATCCATAACATTGCTTAATGCTAAATAGTCCTCAGGCGCGGATCCAGAGGGGGGGTCCGGACCCCCCCCCTGCTCTTGGCCAAAAAAAAAAAAAAGAGAGAGGTGCTTTGCATGGCTAAATTGAAGGGGGTTCCCTGTTGTACTTAAATATCCAAGAATTTCACAATGGATAGAGGGAAACCCACTCCCCTTAGACCCTAGGATCACTGGAGGCCAAACCCCTCACCCTTTCAGAATCCTGGATCCGGCCCTGCATCAAACAGTGGTGACGGAACGGGAGGGGGATTGGGGGCTAAAGGCATTATGATTTTTGTATCATCTCAACTCATCTGATATGTATTACCATATTTCATAGATTGTTTTTTTCTCATCAATTGAGAAATTGCAGACATGAGATCCATATTTTCAGGCTAGGTACATGCAGCTTAGAATACTCGGGAAGTGCCGTTTCCGGCCATCTGGGGGGTTTGTAAAGCCAAAAATTTTCTGGTACGCTCCGCGCCAACCGATGGTGGCACTCCGCTTAGATAGTCTTACGTTCAGGCGCGGCTGGACCAGTCAGACCCCCCCCCTGTCACAAATCCTGCATCCGCCCCTGGTCCTGTTCAGTTTCTCCTGAGAGATTTTGTATTTATACAGGCAGTTTATAATTTTGACATATAATTGTGGTTGTAAATGTAATCAGTAGGAATCCATGCTTTCTTTCTTCCTTCCTTCAGGCTTTCATAATGTTTGGCAATTCCAGTTACCTTGACTCTTTCAATGAATTATACAGCAGCTTGAAAAAGTACATGAGGAGAGGGTAAGCTGTTCCCTTTCAGAAACTCTTTTATTCTGTTATTCATAGTGCAACAAACAAACAAGCATATAGACAATTTATTTTCCCCTTGTAGTAACAGAAACAACCAGCTGCTCAAAATTATTCACAAAATAATTACTTCACATGTTTTCCTTTTTTGTTTTTCATGTCTTGGTTACAGGAGACAGAATTGTCGTTCTGGTCTCGGTGATGTTCCAATGTATGTTAATACTCACATGGATACAGGCAAGACCATCAACACATGGATCGACTCATTACAAGTAGCATTTGCCGGAGTTCAGGTAGATACATAGGACAGAGTATAAATTAGAAAACTTTCTGTATTCAAATCATTCATTTCATATGGAATCACAATTTTAGTTAAATTACTTTGAATCGAGTAAATGGATGTGGGTTCTACGGAACATCAATCACCGCCTACACACTGTGCCAATTTCCTCTCACCCTCACGCTCGTGAGTGCATAGCGCGATATTATTTCATTGGCAAGGTTACTGGACTCCAAGGGCTCTCATCCCTTCCCTCTTTTGCCCTATGCCATTAATTTGTTTGGTAAATCCCTTGCATTAATTGATAATCTAGTGCTAGTTCTGAAGTATTTTGTACAATTTGTAGTATCGTCACCAGTTTTGTTCCCTGTCCTGCATATCAAGTTCAGTATCACCAAAGGTGGCCTACTCCTACCCTACTTCCAAGTGTACATAGTACACATTTTTTAACCCTAACTGCACAGCCACACACCAATCTAAATGTGGTTAATAACAATCTGTTTATTATTCATAGGTCCTTGCAGGAGACATTGAGGAAGCTGTCTGTACCCACGCACTGTTCTATGCAATATGGAAAAAGTACAACGCACTGCCGGAGAGATTCAATTGGGCTTCCAAACAACCAGATGTACTGTTTTATCCTCTAAGGCCAGAATTAATAGAATCCACTTATTTCTTGTATCAAGTAAGCAACGAAACTTTCCACCTTTTCAAATTATTCGGGGCTCGTGCCATATATCAGAATGTGATGATTACCCAAGAGAAGCTACAATACTATACCAATAAGAAGCTAATGCCATTAGTGGGGCCTGTATACCAAACTCACTGAACACCTTGTAGGGTTGATAGAGGAATAAAAAGAAGGAAGGTACATGCATCCTTAAATTTCAAAGTTAGGATATTATTTTACCAGCTCAATCTGTTGTGATGGACAAGGGCTAAAACATATATAAAGATATTATAAATGTGTGAGTGAAATGAAAAATAAACCTGAAAATTTGTATTTTCCTGCCTGAAAATGCTATGGGCAATTAAGACAAAAGAAATAGGGAGCTTTCTTTGGCTGGAATTAATAGAATGAGAAGGTTTGTTTTGAATTTATATTCAAAGCAAGCTTTTCCATCCATTCACATCAGGTTCTCAAAGTTGCTCATTTGACAAGGACTATAGTTTGAAAAGCATAAAGAGATGTTACAATTATTTTTTTTATTTTTTCTTCTTTTGTTTGTTTGTTTGTTTTTCAGGCTACACAACACCCTTACTATCTCCACGTAGGAAGTCATATATTAGAGAGTATAGAGACGTACTGTAAATCAAAGTAAGATTTTAAACTCCATCAGTTTGTTCTTGATTATCTCTGATTGTTCCAAACTTGGAGCAAAATTCTCAGTGTGGTTAATAAATTGCACTTAGTCAATAGTGTTAGCATTTGACTGTTATATCTCAAGTTCTGGTGAAACAGTGGTACCCAAACTATTGTTTGTAAAAGTTAGTCTAAACCATTCTAATTTGTTTAGACTATCCACTTTTTATGAAAATGAATGAATTTTTTTCCATGTCAAACCAGGACCAGAAGTTTTTTTTTTCAATGTGTAAGTTGTTACTTTGTTGTGCACACATGAGATGCCAGTTCTTGTGCAGTACTGTAGTATTATCCCCATCAAGAGCTGAATGGATTTTGCCTTTCCAGTTTGATTTATAATTGTTGCTTGTTGATATAGGTAGCACTTTGATTTTACACTGTATTTCTAGTGACCCCATACTGGTGTGCTCTCCCCCCAAAAAAGGCCACCATGTAACTCATACATTGCTACACTATTAAAATAAACTTACACACTTTTTATGACAGGAAAATTTGATTTAGTCAAACATCTGCAAGTCTGCATTACGATGGCTTCAAAGCTTACTTTATATCTCTTCTGCTTTGTGTTTGGTTTTGTCTTCTTTTCGTCAGGTGTGGTTATGCAACGTTACACAATGTCATCACAAAAACAAAAGAAGATAGAATGGAGAGTTTCTTCCTGAGTGAAACTTGTAAATATCTTTATTTGGTGAGTCATTCATTAAGCCCAGTTTTACAATCCTGATAAATTGTGTATTTTTAATATCAGGTCAAAAAGGTGAAATGAATATTAAAATGCTCTCGCCAACTGAAGCACATGCCATCAATGATAAACTTTATCCTACCACAGGTGCTTTATTACTCCAAATTACAACCTATCACATCATGAATTTTGGTAGGAAGGAATGACTAATTTATTTAAATTGTTTCTTGCCAAGCTCTGTAGAAGCTTTGTTCTTTTCATTCAAAGAATTCAGAATGATAGTTTTTGTTCTTTTTTTGTTCAATTTTGTGTATAATGCTTATAATTACATTTTGGACAAGGTGTAGCATTCACCTCTGATTAATAAACGGCACCCAAAACAGTGTATCCAATGAAACGAAGTGAAGACAGTCAAGTAGAATTGAAATGTTGAAATCTTTCAAGCAACGTGATGGATTTTATCGCTGTATACAACATAGCCAGGTGATCTTGACGCTATATGGCATTTTCCCGGGTGTGGTCTTATTATGGTTTCATCAAACTTTGTATGATCTGTCATAATACTTTTTTGCCCTGTTCATTGGTACAGCTCTTCGATAAGGACAATCACGTCAACACAGCCTTTCATAGATACATATTTAATACAGAGGGCCATTTGTTTCCTTTGAGGAGTGAATATCGAACGAAGACTTGGTGGAATCCTTGCAAAGATGACCGATCTTGTGCCTCTGTTAACTTTGCTTCCAATATGTCACATGTGAGTTGAAAATTATGTACATGGCAATCACATAGTTAATGATGGAATCTCCATTTTCATTTGTGTCTGTTCCCAACATTGATGCCTATCAAACCCCAACAATAATTGCACTTTTCCAAAGTAGTTAAATTAATATCTGCATTACTGTCCTTTGAGATGCTTCAGTATATCAGGCTGAGATGTAAAATATAGAAATTTCAGCCACAGTCAGCCTTTCCGAGAGATATATTTGTTGTTACAACATTGACTTTATCAGAGTATATGCCTTGATATGCCCTATTGCATATATTTATACCTTTTAGGTGATATTTTTCTACTATTTGCTGTTGAATGTTTCCTGTATTTTAAATGTTTCCTGTATATTAATTGTTTCAATTCCTGTAAAGCGTTTTGAGCAGCGTTACTGATGAATGCGCTATATCAGTATTATTTTATTATTATAAATTTGACATGGAAATGACTTAAGCTTGACCACAGTTGCGACCCTAGGCTCGAAGCCTCGAACCAACAGTTACCTAGGGTCTTACCAGTAATTTTGATTTGGTTTGATTTACAACTATCTTTTAAATTGTTGCCTTTCCTCTCTTCTTTTAAGCAATGTGTGAACATGGCTCCTGAAAAGCATTTTCCACTTCCACTGAACAGTCATTACATGGAACAGATTGATAAGCTGGTCGGCCTTATTTAAACCACAGGAATCAACCAATGATGAAGAAGGATTTAGGTCACATGGTCATGGGACTGAAGCTTGTGCTGCAGGTCTAGTTATTCTATCTGGGGTTCTAGTTCAACTGTATAATGAGTTTACAAATGCATGGTGGGAAATTTGAAGAAAAGTATGCATGTTTATATTTCTGCTATTTAATTCTAAAGAAGATCTGTAAATTCACATTAAGAAAAAACATTGTGAGAGCATTATAAGTTCAGTGTGAGTTGTTTTGCTGAAATCACTTGGGAGGGTCACATTGACAATTGTAAAGTGATTCATTGCAATGTATTTAAGAACGGCTATTGACCTAGTAAATAGCTGGATATTTTACCAAACCTAGAGAATACTGTTCTATATGGGATAGGGTTTGATCAAAACATTAGATTCTTGTAAATGACTGAACAGAAACTGATTGGGGAATATAAAGAAATTTGGAAACTAAATTTTGGCTAGACTGGCATTCACACTGGTAACCTCATATGCTCTACATACTGATCTATTCAGCCCTTAGTTGATGGCAATCATTTTATATTAATTTTGTAAGTAATTAATTAATAAACACTGTCCATGCTAAAAAGTTTTTTATTCAGACACTATCGTAGTTAAACACATGTAAAAAGGAAATCAGAAAATTTCAAAATGTTTGTCATTTTCTGAAGTGAAACTGATCTATTGAAGTAAAGTGAGCTGCATTGTCTCTACCTGCTTTTAATATCAACTCCTATTGACAGGTTTTACAAAAATGAACTCAGACAGTTTTATATGAAATAATTGCAATTGCTGGTCATCAATTGATAAAATGTTTGAATGATGATATCCATGTTCAGGATTTCTTATTCATTCAAATTTTACTTAATATTCTTGAACTGCTTTTGTTTTATTATATGATGGATTTAAGTTTGTTTTTATTGTTTGCATCTGGCAACATGGGTTGTTGTTGCTTCAATTTTGTATTTGTAGTGATGATATCATAAATAATATATAATTTGTTATGATGGTACATTCAGGGTTATAAGATGTTGAGTACTCAGCAACTTCCTCTCAATGTATAGTGTTTAAAGCTCACATCAACAGGTCAGTTGAAAAAAAAGACAAAGCTTTAAGAACAAACGCCCTGAAAATATCACACCTCATATGAATGTTCAGTCAGGGAAGGAATGCAAAATGAAGAAGCAACTCGGCAATTTCATTGACTTATTTAAATTTACAGTTTAGTATAAATACCCATTAAGAGAAGTCAAGACAAGAAAACTGTAGCAAAAGGAAAGGGTGGGGTTGTGAGGAGACATCACAAAACAAGGGTCATGGGGGCCTGTGCCCCGAAATTTTAGCATGCTGAAAGTTGCCAATATTTTTCACAAGTACTTTCCAATGTCCTGCAAGTTATGAACGTCCAGAGTATCGGTTGTCATTTGAAATGGGTCACTTAAGGCTATGAAGTTGTCATTGTGAGGGGAAAGTGACCTTTATTTAAGTTTTCTAGCATATTTGATTGCAGTAAAAGACAGACCTGTGAGAAACCCTTTTTCATCTTTTTTCCACTCACTTTATGTCATGCCAGTAAATTCAACAGAAAGGGCATTTTTCGCAACTGAGGCTCATAAATAAGTATTCTACAAATGACAGATATAGAAATGTTTAGGGAAAAATTGCATTAAGTATTAATAAGTGCTCTTGAATTACATTTGTTTTTAGGTCTCTGTTGTTGAGAAGTGTGGTACAATGTTGATGGAACCCATCCCCCCTTCTACTTCTACAATTATTTTTAACAAGGGTACATTTGTTTTAACTCATTTGAACCTAGGTAAAGTGGTACCTAGCAAAGGTTCTTGTTTGGTTCTAAGACGAATGTTGTAGTGTTAACATGTTTCATTCATGAATGTTTCTGGGAATAATGAAGACACACATGAAACATCTAGGGTTGGAAAAACCTTACTGAATTTCCTGCGATATTCTTGCTAGTTTAAGTAACGTCTTGCTGTTCATAAGCAGACAGCTGAGTACTCTTGACACAGACCTACTTTACAATGTAATGTTGAAAACAATGTTGATGTTTTCCATTAGTATTTCTTTAGGACTTGGCTGTTTTGTATCCTTCATATTGTCCTCTATTTCGTCTTTGGCAGTTCCTGCAAAGAACTTTGAAACTGGTTTGGATGGTATTGCAAGGTTTTCCAACTCTTATCCATTGCTTTAATGCAATCCAATTTGGCATTTTAATCTCTGGGTCAGTTTCATATTATAGTAATATTATATAGTAATAATATTACATGTATTATTAATATATTTTGAATGATGTGGCCAGTTCACTGTAAACCTAATCTGCTATTTCCTGTATATGTTAGTAATGTATTCCTCTATCTGTATCAAGTTAGATTCATTAATCAATTAAGCTGAATATCATTTTTCGTTGATATTTTACATCGCTAAGCCAAACAATATATGTAATATTTAATTCATCTGACTTACAGCCAATTTAAGAGAAAGAAAAGTGCCGATTTCAGGACATTTTGATGGTTGTGTCAATTAATATTTTCTTGCAAAATTTGTCAAGAGTGCAAAGCTTAGTGACAAGATCCTCCATTGTCATTGACCAAATATGAAAACTCTTAAAAGAAACCTTAAACATCCACATTGAATTTGAGATTTTGTTACCCTTCCTATCACAAATATATGCCTTCCACCTCCATGTGATTTGTACACAACCATATATAACTTAAATTTAAAAACTGTTATAGTCAGTTTCTGTATAATAATGTGTCAGTAAAAGATATCAATAACATTTATTTCAATATTTTCAATATTATATACTTATATACAACAAAAGATAATTATAATTACAACAAAAGTAAATAAATTTCTTTATCACATTATTTTCTTATGTGTCATTAGTGTCCAAAATTGACATTGTCCTTAGAAACTCATTCACTCTGCACCCATACGTGTGTCACATACATAATGAATTTGGTAAAAAGTCATACATAGTTTTCTCATATCTCTAGTGGTATTTGTGCAAGGTATGTCAGTACAATACTCTTAACAACAGATGCAAACCAAAGTCATCCAACAAGAGGAAAATAGAAATGTTTTTTCTTTCTTGTCAACTCTGACTAATAAGAAAGAGATATGAATCAATTTGAAGCCTTTACATGTTTCATAACATGGTACCATGCTAGGCTACTTGTTTCTAATTCTAATCTTCAGAACATGTCATGGGAGAGGGGGAGGATAGGATTTTACTACAAAAAAATATTTCCATAAATCAACAGTTCACGCTTTCTTTAAAGGAGTTATTTTTGATGTCTCCTTTCAAGTTCACTCTTGGAACAAAACATGCCAACTTAAAATAGCATTATATCATGATAAAAGTTTGCTGGACATGGGTTACAGTATGCATAGAGTCAAGACAGATGAGATAGAGACATCAGAAATAAGTTAACATAATTTAATGGCTTCCTTGTTGCAATATCAATAAATTCTAAAAGTGAAGGAAAGGTAACATAAATATTGGGCATCGGCACCTTGCAAAATAAGTTAAAACTTACAAAATCACTACTAACGCGCGAGAAAGTACAGCCAGGAATGTTCGTCAACGACTATAGGCTGACTATGGTGGCTACTGCGATGTTGTAGAGTTCGCTTTCCAGAAGGCGAGTTCGTTTTGTTTCCAAAACGAGCCTCAAAATTAGGTGGAAATATGCGGCAAGTTAACTGTAAGTTTCCAAATCAACTAATATAAATAGCAGGTTAAAGGGTTCATTATTATTACAGATTTTTGACATACAGTACATGGTTTGAATTTTCCCAGTCAGTGATTCTCCAAATACATCCATATATACAAATATATACATCATACTGTCAGTTATTTTGACAATATTACAGTTAGTTTAAATCGAGTAATTGGCTTTAAAATTTGAATTTTCCGATTCCACATATATCCATATAATGAACACCCTATTACAGTACTGTACGGTGTTTGTTTTTTGATAATATTACAGAATTTTGATGTACAATACTTGGTTCGAAATTTGAATTTTCCCAGGCCAGTGAATCTCCAAAACTGTGCATATAATCAACATCCTATTACTTGGTTTGAAATTTGAATTTTCCCAGGCCAGTGAATCTCCAAAAATATACATATAATCAACATCCTATTGGTTTGAAATTTGAATTTTCCCAGGCCAGTGAATCTCCAAAAATATACATATAATCAACATCCTAGTACTTGGTTTGAAATTTGAATTTTCCCAGGCCAGTGAATCTCCAAAAATGAGCATATAATCAACATCATATTGTGTGTTCCTTTGATACAGACATACAGTCCTTGGCTTGAAATTTCAACCCAAATATTTTGTTTAGATATGCCTGTATTTCAAAATAATCAAAGCTACGAACAGAAAACCAAATTAAAAAAGGAAAACAAACGTATACTTCTCATGTTGTTTTACCAAAGACAAGTTAATCATAGTTTAATTTTCAACAAAGTAATTTGATCGTTGATATATTTTTTTATCTCACTACCCTAAACTGTTTTGTAGCTTTTGTTAAATTTGTCATAAGGTGTTACTTCTCTTCAGAGCACTTTCCATTTTTGCATAGGATTGATAGAAGGTAAGTCTATCTTTCACAGGAATAATGATTTCGTTCCTTACCGTTGCTTTATGTACTGACATACAAATTGGTCTACTGCTCAATGCTTTCAAATTTGTTGATTTGGTGTTTTCTGATATGTTATTGTTTGATTCTCTGTTAATATCACTCCCTATAGTCAACTCTTTTTCCAGGGACTTTGATTCATTGCATTCTTCTTCCCAAGTCTTGGTATTCAATTTTGTCTGAAGATCTCTTGTCCAGATTACGTTATCCAAATCTCTGCTTGTTGCTTTAATAACTTCTATACTTCTGCTGTAGCTGCATCTGGTCTTCTTCCCGGGTGGGGAATGAGCACATTTCGCACTGTCATCTAAAACGTTTTGTTCTGATAAGGCCGGTGCCTCATTCTCCTCTTCTTCTTCAAACACAACACCTCGAGCAATCCTACGTTTGCTAACTTGTTTTCTTTTCAGTTGATGGCTTCCTCTTCCCTTAGCTTTAAATTTGAAGCTGAAACTATGAGGATTCGATGCAGTTTGGTACCTTCTCACACTCTCCGGCATCTTGAAAATGATCGGCTTTGCCTTATTTAACAAATCCTCAAAATTCCTCATGTCACTTGTGTCTCCTCCATCCTTGACAATTGGTATAATCTGTTTAGGACACAACTTGGTGACAAACTCCATCAGCTCTGAATAGGAAGAATGGCAAGAATATGGTACAAGGTAGACATTTGGGTGATCGTAAGACGATTTTTTCTTTGACAACATGAAAAGTCCGGTCGGTACAATAACAATTGTCTTTTTGCTGTGGCTGTTCCAGTGCGTGAGGTTTTTCCATGTGATGGATGGTTGAGTCACAACTCTTATGTTGCTTGCGTCTGCATCAGTGGTGAAGACATTTGGTAATTCCAATTGCTGAAGAGTCTCGAACCTATCGGGTGTCACCACAATCCATCTCTGGAACCTTTCTGCAATTTGTACCAGAAGTTCTTCTTTGCCAAGGTTGTGGAGGGCAACAACAATGTTTGCGTCATTTATTACGGGAGCTATGAGGTCTTCAATCAATTTGGCGGCAGCTTCGTTTGAATCCCACTTGCACCTTGGGTCATTGTAAGTGTTGTCGAGGTAAAGAACATCTATCAAGGGAGAAGTATCTAGTCCTGGGGCTGTGAACATTAGAGGGCTATATTTGAAATCTGCAGTGTACAGAATATTTCCAAAGTATCCTTGAAACAAGAACATGACAGCACCAGGGCAGTGATTTGCATCGATGAGCGTTACTGTCATTGTTTCTGTGCTTCCTTCTGATAAAGGAATGATATGAGGCTGTCCAATCTCGAGGACTCGAACCAAGCGACAACTGACGTTAAGCTTTACGTTCAACAGTTTTCCTGTGATCTCTGAACAGTAGATAGGCCTTCTCCAAGAGGATGATAGTCCATTAGTGTGATCAGAGTGCATGTGAGACAGAAAGTGGATAAGATTCGAATTACCACCATGGTTAAATCTCCAGTAGTCCACCGCTATAGGTGTTTTGACAATGATGCATCCATTCATGACTGAAAGTATTTCTTAAATAAAGAGAGAGAGAGACAAATAGTAACATATCATGTATGTTGAATGAGAGTGAATTTCATTAAAAGCCATTTAATAGTCTTGATTCAATGTACTGTATAAAATAATATATACAGAAAGTGAGATAGGATATAGAGAATGTATTAAGAAGAAATTGGTTCAAGTTCCCTCTTCATTGTTTGCAACTATTGATGTGACACAAAATATTGTTCAATTCAGATATCTTTGCTGTCAATGCTTTGATCTGTGCATTGTTAATGAATAATTAAATGATTCTGATATGGATTTGACACAAAATTTCTTAAATGCCAAACTGACTGTGGAACATTGCTCATCATCCATGCCTTTCTGTGAATGGAATGTATATAATTTTTTTTTATTTTTTTTTTATAAAAGCTAGAGTGAACAATAGCCCATGAAGATTGACATAAGTCAAGAGCTAATATAGGCTGTGGGGCACTATTAAAAAAATCAACATGGGCCAATCAGTGGTTCACAGCAGCTTAGGAACTACTGACAGGTGGGGGGTTGCTGGCCCCCTCACCCCAGAAACACACCTAAGCGGTGTGGTGGGAGGTGTGCACTATACATGACCTAAACTGAAAGCATTCAGAACAGTTCGGGCATCCAGATGGCAGATGAACACCTCTCGGTCAAGGATTGGGTGATCAGTGCCTATAAAATACACCACCCACTCCCCCTAACCCAGTGATATTAAAAGAACCATTGCTTTATTTGTCCCACATTATATCCCTCTCTGGAAGAAAAAAAATATGATACTCTCATATACGCTAAGTGATTTCAGCTTACGAAGGGTAAGAGAAATGAGTTAAAGCTGACAACGAATTGTCTTATTATGTTGCAGAGTTAGGAGACCTTAAATCGGACTTGGCCTATCATTTCAACAGTGTCAGTCAATAGATCAATATCAGTCTACAGTAGCCTAATTGTAACTTATATGTTCACCTACGATGGACTATGTCAGTGTAATAATAAAGGCCTACTGTAGGCTAGAAATACCAAGCCTAGACTTAATTCCCAAGTCTTACTTTTTGCTGTAGGTCCTACAGCAGCCTAAGTTGCGAACTGTAGTGTAAATCTGTAATGTAAGTTACAAATTCTCGTTATGGTAGATCCTAGACGGAAAATATGTCAATTAAAGCGATTTCGTTACTCAATGGTCATCTACATGATAACAGCAAATATTCACGGAAATCGAGAGCATTATTTCATGGGTCTATTTCGCTTCGTAAGTTGGCCCTTTTACCTTTTCCAAAATCCCGCTCGAGTAAAGGGAAACGCCATTCCAAATGTTCTGTAGTGACGTATTGGGCCTCGTATGGAACGCCGTCAGAGCTGCGCTATATTCATGTAACGATGATAGTTTGAACAGTTTTCCCCCTGTTCAAACCTTTTATACCAAATCTAGTCTAAATTGATTTAAATTTTTCATAGAACCATGTCCGTCATTTGAGTAAATAGTTGATCTTTATACCTTAGTGACAGAAGAACAAATATAAAAAAAATCAATATGATCACAACCGTGTCGGGCCAAGTTCGTAAATTCTTCTTGACAGTTGAGATTTCAAAAAAATATTTCTTCATATTAACCTTTCAATGAATTTACAGATTTTATTAAAACAGAAACTTTCAAAAGTTAACATTCACATTAGAAATTCCTAAACACATAATTCGAAAGGCCACACCCACTCAAAATAACTGCTATGTCTCATATGCCACTTGAACAGGTCAACGTACCTTGCTAGCCAATCGTATTGATTATTAACATAGATACATCCACTATCACTAGGAGTTTGTAGCCTCAAGGTTGCCTAGAAGACCTTCGATATATCTTCTAGACGAAGGCTCATAAATATTTCATTTTCAAAATATTATTAAAAGTAAATATACACAATGTATGTAGCTTAGATAGAGACGATAAACAAAAAATAAGCTATCATACCTTAAACTCTTTGGAGCTTCCTTTCACTTGTTTTTACTTGCGTAGCATAAATACATATAAATACTTCTTGCAAGACATCGCAGCCTCGATCCCTAGCAATCTTCGGTATTTTAAAAAGATATTCACAAGTACAATGATCATCAAATTACCAACGTGTAACTTTCAAAGCTAACCTTAACAATATTTAGCATATTATAACTTAACTACTAGCTGTTTGTGGGTTGTCTCGGGTAATTCCCTTGACTTTGAGATCATTCGTTCAAGTGAGTACAAACTAATATACTAAGTTGGAATCAGGCTAATATTATCAATTCCCCAGTCAGTAGACACCACTATAAAGGGCAATGAGCATTTATTCTAAATGAACTTCAACATCATCTTTTATTAAGCATTACGGCTCTTTTTCTCAGGGGCAGTACATCCTTGGTAAGAAACCCGTATCTTACTAAACCTAGGACACAAGGAAAAAAAGACGTCAAATAACATTATTATCCCTATATAAGGTAGTTTTGACTAGGCTGAGCATCTAATGACAAAATAGTCGTACTCTTTAGGGGGGAAATACCAAAATGGAGCATGGGCACGAAAACCAAACAACTTGATCCATTCCCACACCTTTAAGCCCGGGTCACATCTGCGCGATTCAACACGCGATTCAACTCGCAACTAAATCGCGCGAATCAGAAAGTTGCTTCTGAGAAGTTGCGCTGATTAGGACATTGCTCTATTGCAAATCAACCCAAATCGACGGCGCAACTTTTATTGCGCAACAAGTTGATACCCGTGTCTAACTACGCGATTCAACTTTCAATTGTATTGCGAGTTGAATCGCGTGTTGAATCGCGCAGATGTGACCCGGGCTTTAGATGGAGACTGCAATCATGTGATCATGTCAGGTTAGGTGAGCCGTCACGATTGCCTCGAAAAGAGAATATATACTATACATGATCCGGTTATTAACATGTTTTAGTACTGAACAATCATGCTCCTGTGTACTATTTACCATAACAATGTTAGATACGATCATTAGCCAAAGGCCGAGAACATGCTAATATGTAAGTACTTCTTTGTTGTAAACGCTTACTGATGCCATGTGTGTCATGTTCTAAACCAACTACATTGTGATAATATATAGGTACCTAGGAATTGTAGTGGAGATGACATTTGATTCCATGGCATAATTTCGGTGGCATAAGTTCGGAGACATAAACGGCTCGCCATATATAGTTGTACAAATACAAGTGTTGGGGACTATTTTTACTGCCGCTGTCATTTCGAATGGTTTCACCGAAAAGCGAATACCGGTACCACCTCTTTCAAACACCCCAACACCAACATATGTTGAATGTTTCTTGGTCCAGATGAGTCAACGTTTTTAACATTGATAGCTTTCATCTCAGTCGAGACTATTGACTGCAGATTGGTTACCTCTTCTGTGATATTTCTAGCCTACTTCGTACTTATTTCGCGAAACTAGTATCACGTACTCTTTCAATGCTGGAGTAGACTTAACTGAGAATTTATTCGGTGTTTACTTTCGCGACTAGTGTGATCAAGTAAATTATGCTGCCTTGGTTTCAGTTACATATATAATTTTGTTTGCCATAAATATATTTATCAGTCAAAACTTGTACGTTAACGGTAATTTGATACCTAGCGACCCGGTACTTTTGGTAGTGGTAGTCGTACTTTGTAATTGGCTATCACAGCTAGTGGAATAGAAACTTCTTGTCTGACAGTAAATATTGTTAATCAAGGAGCATTATTGAAAACAATGCCACAATTTTTCAGGTTAGCTGTTGCAGGTAGGCTAATAGTGCCATCATGTTATCAGTTACTCTCAATTAAGATTGCTGCAAATGCCCCAAGGTTTTCAACAATTGCTTCTTCTCAGTTGTTGGTTGGGAAAAGAAACTATTGTAAGATAAGTGTACTACAATGTGACCATGTAACAAAATTATCCAATAGGAGAAGCGAAAGCTGTCTTACAGTTAACAAATTCCCAGGAGCAATCACTCGACCTGTGTCTACTATGCATATGCCACCACCATTGCCAGAGAATCTCCTCTTTCGCCAGGTAGGCTAACAGTAAGTTAGATTTTGCAATTGTCACTGATGATATAGTTTGATTTTTTTGTTACTCTGGAATTGTCTAACTAAGTTACATATAGTGGCCCATCAAAATGTCCATGTTTATAGGAATTTTATTTACTGTACACAAGAAGAAGCTAAATTTGTTGTCCATGATCCTGTCAAAATACAGGAGCTCCTGTGCAAAGGTGTCCCTAACTTTGTCTCTTTAATAATAATTCTTTAATAATCAGCAGTTATATTTTATGATGCTTATGCAACTAAAATGTTGGAGAAACCGGCAAGGGCTTACAAATTACACGTCGGATGCCTTCCAGTTCAACATTTTTAACTCAAATTGGAATCTAGATTGCAATTTGTAAGCCCTTGCCGGTTTCGCCAACATTATTAGTCGCTTAAGCATCGTAAAATATAACTGCTGATGATTAAAGAATTATTATTAAAGAGACAAAGTTGGGGACACCTTTGCAGCAAACATGGATTTCTTGAAATAGCCTCATGGTGCTGCAAGTTGCCTGTGGTACACATGGTTACTTTTAAAACCGGGACTGTGTGGTTCTGGTGCTTAATATTGTATCCAAAATATGTGTTAAACTTGGTAGAAAATAATTATGTATGTAATATGGAGGAGTATGCTGTTACTGTGTGTAGTACTGTCAGTTAAGTATGAAAGCTCTGAAATTTCCACCCATCCCTTCAAATGTACTATATATACATGAAGGAATCCAGAGTATTATGTAAAATATTAAGAATTTCTGTGCTGTTTATTGATAATTTTCAAGGTTTCCAACAGTTTGTAAGTCATTGAATTCACTCTATAATCGAAGTCACTCTATAATCGCTTTTTGATAATAAAATTGACAATTTTCTGGTATTCCTCACTTTATGCAGCTATTTGATTATCAGTCTTACACGTACACCTACCTACTAGCTGACCAGACCACGAAAGAGGCCATTTTGATTGACCCTGTTCTTGAACTGCTCAACAGGGACATTCATCTGCTAGAAGACCATGGGCTCACGTTAAAATATGCTGGTAAGAATTCAAGTTTACATTAAAGGGATTGGAGCTGCTGGATACTATACTTCGTTACATCACATATCACTGCATAGTTCATCACAAACCTATGTAGTAATTGCCTCATGCTAAGTTTAGTTTGGCACTTACGCTACACATCTGTACTGTACATGAAAAACCTTGATTTTACAGTTTGTCAGCAAAATCCTTTCGTTTGTAGTTATATTTCAGTGTGTTTTGTCATTTTTTCTTCATCTGATTTTAGAAGCTTACAGTAGTTCAGTAAAAGTAAGCATATTATTGATGAATGGAATGGATCAAGGTTTTTTTTAGTGAAATGTTTCCTTCTAAATGACTTTAGTTTTGTGTGAAAAGAAAGAAAAAGAAAATAATGATAAACTTATAAGTCAGATTCCTCATCCCCCCACCAATTAAACCATGAAGTAACTTTTCTTCTTCTTTTTTTTTAAATAAAAAAAAAATTCTCTAATTTTAAAATGGCTAGAACAGTTTCTTCAGTTTACATACCATGAGCCAAAAATTAAGTAGTTTGAGTTTGCTTTACATGTGTTGTTTTATACCTTAACAATTGGATTGAATGCTCAGGGCATCTTAATCTAATGATCTTAGATACATGCTGACCTATAAATGTGATGGGGAGAAGGAGGGGGTGGGGGTGACTTGTAAATACAGTTCAAAGCACTGGTTTGTGGCTCCACCCTATGGGAAGTCAACTAAGAGGATGTGACATAGTTGTTACCTGCTAAAATGTCCCATGAGAGACAGTTCAAATTTTGCCCACTTGATTGTGTATGTGTGCCAAGTTACCAATGACCAGGAGTTGACTATTGTAAAGCCTTGTATTGATGCAAGATTGTACAATAAATGGCTTGAATAATTTATTATCTTCTCAAGTACCAACATATATACTAATTGCAATACATTATCTCTTCAAACATATAATGTGTACAAGACAATTGTTGTTCAGGTATAACAATACAATGTACCACTGCACAATGAGGTACTGTACCAGCTTAATTAAATAATACCTATAATCCCACATAATCCCCAAGCTGATGTGTTTGCATTGTTAGGTAAATGGTAGTACAATACCCAATGGTTGACCTAGTGTTATGTACAAAAGTGTTCAAGTAGATTATATATCCCAATTGAGACAATATAGATCCGAATGCTGTTATCAACCATTAAGTACTGGTACTTATGCAACACTGTTGATGCCTAATAGCTTAACAAAGTTTTTGACAAATTGTAACAATTACATCTCCTCTAAGCTAGGTTTAAAGTCTGAAAACCTTGTAAACACTGTAACCCTAATAGTGGAGACTTGATGAAGTTCATACTCGCTATGTGGCTTCACCTTGTTCTCTGCATATACAGTATGACTTCGGCTTTGACAGCAAATGCCTTTGTACCCCCCCCCCCCCTGCAAAAAAAAGTGCAAGTGTCTCATTGTAAAATGATGTATCTAGACTTGCTCAAAGCTTCAGACATTAATTAAGTGGTAATTACCAAATGCCAAATGGATTAAACACTTTTCTCTTAGCTCTGAGGGTATGATCACCATTCATCAGAAACATCACTTTTCATTTCCTGAAATATTGGGCACTGGTATTGATGAATTTTTGAAGTATATACATGCAGAAGGATTCAGTAGTTTATTCCATGTGGAAAACTGAAATATAATGTGATGTGTTATATAAGTCTGTGATATCACAAAGGACATTAGACTATTTAACAGCAACATCAGTTTTGGTTTCAAGTTGAATGTCACATTATTTTAATGTTGAAATTTTACTTAGAATTGTTGTTTAATGACCAGATATTGATGTTTCTTCATCAGAATAAGCCACATATAACAATTTGCACCTTTCACTCTCCATTCTCCATAATTCTTCCCCTCTCCCTCCCCTCTCCCCAACCCCCCTCCCTGTCTCCTTCCCGTCTCCTTCCCCTCTTCCTCCCTAATTCTCATTAGCTCAACCAAAAACCATCAATAAAAATCACTTATTATTTTGACCTTCTTTCCCTTAATAGTTAACACTCATTGCCATGCAGACCACATCACCAGCTCAGGGGAATTAAAGAAGAAACTTCCAACTTGCAGAAGTATCATCAGTAAAGCCAGCGGTGCTCAGGCAGATATTTATGTCAAGGACGGTGATGCAATCGAGTTTGGAAATTTGGTAAATAGCTTTTATCTTTGCAGTGAATTTTCAACAAAAATGTCATATCATAGAAATTTATGATCAACTATTCAAAAATTTGAAGAAAACCTCTTTGCATTTTCATAAGGGTCTCATTTTGCATTTGATTGCAAGCCTTGGTTTACAATGTAGTTGAGAATATTTGAAGGGATTATCATTGGAAGGATAACCACCACATTATTAGGCTGGATAGCTCAGTAGGTATTGCACAGGGGCTAGTAACCCAGAGATCAATCGTTCGTATTCCATTCTTGCCAAACTGTTCTCTTAAAATTCTCTTCTAGTGTGCTTTGTAACTTCCCAGTCAGTTTTTCGTTGTTCGTTTACTTAATACTCGATAAATTTTACGTATTGTAACGCTAACTCAGTCTAAGATTCTGGGGCGTCCAAATATTCCCTGCTGAGGACTGGTGGTGGTATGGAAACAAATGCGGCTTGGATGGTTGTATGTTAGTAACGACGAGCCTTAAATCTCGCTATTACATGCAAAAGATATAACACATAGATAAACGAGTAAAGAACAAGCACTGTGTAGATTTCGCAATCTATTACTATAATCAGCCACGGTACAAACAATACATCGGCACGAAGCCCTCAATAATAGGTAGAAAACATGCACTTAACGATAATGGTCACAAACGAGGTCTCAATACCGAAGTAGAGTCCTATAACGATACATACAAAAGTGTATAAAAGACGAATACAAGACAGATACAAGTACGACCACAATGGTCGGAGCCAGGGCTACTACCGAACCAAACGATTCAGATCGGGAGCGAAGACTGGTCACAAGTCTTGAGGTCTGCTTCAGCTGAGCTGGTGAGCAGACATCACGTGACCTGTAATTATTACGTAATGTAGCCTACGACAAATAGAGGGCGACATATATGATGACCAACGGCTTCACAGTATGTTTCTATACCACTAGGCGATTCATGTAGCAGCCACACCTGGTCATACGAATGGTTGTGTCACTTACATCATGCACCATGGCAACAGACCCATCATGGCTTTTACTGGAGATGCTCTGTTGATCAGAGGATGCGGGAGGACTGACTTTCAAGAAGGTAGAACATAAATACAACAGTTTTGAGGATCTGCTTAAAATTTCAGAACAAATGAGATCAACTAAAAAAGTTTTCAAGTATGTAATGTCTTTCAATAGAAAACTATGTGTCTTTAAGAAGAAGTGTATTTTTAAAGATAGAATTATTTGCCTTTTAAATAGCAAACCATGTGTCTTTAACTGGGTAGTGACAGAAAATATTTTCTTGAGATCCCTGCCTTGCCAAATTTTCAAGTGTTTATCAAAAATGACACTTTATGCCAAGTACTGCATTGTGGTCTCTGACTAGCATGGCAACCCCAACACAGAAAAGGTTTCAAAGAAAAATAGTTTCACAATTAAAGGACTTGAATACCTCAAGACCTGTCATTATGAGGCCACTGTTGTGAATCTTGCTTTTCTGTTGCTCTAGCAGATTTTTATTTTAATTTGATTATGGCACAGGGACACATCCATTGCTAAGGTTATGCTTAAAGAATCGGTATTTTTGCATCTACATTTTAAGGAGCTACCAAAATTTATTTTGTTAAAGTCAATCTACAACTTGGTTGCTTGTTCACTGTTCTATGCACTAACAATGTCTGCTTGATTCATTCTTTTTTTCTTTTGATCTTTCTTTCAATCTGTCAGGGGACCCACGGACCCTGTATAACTCTGTTCATGAGAAGATACTTTCCCTACCAGAGGACACTCTCCTCTATCCTGCCCATGATTACACTGGTAAGGGAATCATATCGATTGTCTATCTGCGGAATATATACCTGTCCCCACATGATAGGTGCATGCCATTTTCCCCTTGTGTAGTGTTCCCACTGTCTTGGATGATCTTGCAAAAGTCACGAAGATTGAAAGAGCTAAAAGAGCTTTTCCAAAGATTCAGTATAGGTCATGAAATAAAAGTAACTTCATATGACAGTTTAGTACAACCATAATTTAATCTTTGTCGTTTGTAATCGTAAATGCATCATTTGTAGTGTAAGGAAGTATTGGTATTGTGTACAGAAGAAAAAAAATGTTAAAGGTAGGTAGACAATCTAGACTGAGGAACAGTGTTTTAAATGGCCCACAATACAGTAAGTATATCAAAGTCTTTTGAGTACCCTTACATCATTGAAAGCACTGTACAGTTGTGATGAAGTCACAAAGTCACAAATTTTCTGATTTTGCTCTGACTAAGTTATTCCTGTTGATTTTTATTAATCTGTTTGTATCTTTTAATTTGTACTTTGACTATAGTCCCATTTAAAGTGCTTTGAGATATTATTTTGTGTTAAGTGCTACATAAATATATTATGATTATTAGGATGATTATTATGATGATGGTTTTGATTATTATGATGATGATGATGATATTAATGATAATGATTATTATTGTTATGATTATTATTTGTCACCATCGTCGTCTTCAGCATCATCATCATCATCATCATCTCATCGTCATCGTCTTTGTCATCGCCATCGCCATCATCATCATCATCATCATCGCCATCATCATCATCATCATCATCGCCATCATCATCATCATCATCATCATCATCATCATCATCATCATCATCATCATCATCATCATCATCATCATCATCATCATCATCATCATCATCATCATCATCATCATCATCATCATCATCATCATCATCATCATCATCATCATCATCGCCATCATCATCATCATCATCATCATCATCATCATCATCATCATCATCATCATCATCATTAACATCATCATCATCATCATCATCATCATCATCATCATCATCATCATCATCATCATCATCATCATCATCATCATCATCATCATCATCATCATCATCATCATCATCATCATCATCATCATCATCATTATCACCGGTCATCAGCAGCAGCATCAGCATGTCTGGTCATTGAAGACATTATTGGTGATCATTGTGACCTTAGGACTGTTTTGAAATTGATACTCTTAATCTTTGCAACTACTTTTGTTTTCAAATAGGACAAACTGTTACAACAGTGCAGGAAGAAAAATCCTTTAATCCTAGACTGAGTAAATCTCAGGAGGACTTTATCAAGATTATGAAGGAACTTAATCTGCCATATCCAAAGGCCATTGGTAAGCTGTAGACTGATTTATTCAATATTTTTCAACAGTCTACTTTCTTTTCTTCTTTTAGTTGATTTTGGAATAAAAAGGAAATTACTGCTAGTTGATAAATAAAATCCTTCAACAAGGTCTTTCATTAGCTAGACTTGTATTCTTGCATTTTAAATAACTGAGTAATTGTTGAAAGCTTTGGGAAATTTTCCATTTTGCTATAATTGTGTTTAATACTCCTATAAAAGTGTCTGGTTGATGGTATATCGGTAATTGAATGAAAATAATTGAAAATTTTTAAGTTAGTTAACTTAACTTAATACTGCTCCCTGATCAAGTCATGGTATCAAGTTTTGCTGAACTAGAGAGGACAGACATGATAGCGCCCTCTGTTGATTTGGGGCGTGGCTTGTGAGCCCCATTGAAGCCATTCATTTCATCAAAGGAGGGTGTGCTAGCTTGATGGATAGCAATCTTTAGCTTGAGCATTATTTAGCTGGAACCAGCTTTTCCACATCCAAAATATCTGAGGTATATCGAGTAATGATCCATTCGCAAGTCCTGTCATCAAGGAGATTAGCCACACTGAATCTCCCTCTATATGCAGGCAGTTCTTGAGGGATTTGCCAGATAGCTGGTAATAGAAGGCTCAAATTAAATTTTAGTAAAATATTTAACCGTTTGAACGACTGGGTGGATTCAGCTACTGCTAAGCTGAGTTAAGTCCGGGCCCAGAGTTAAGATGACTTGAGTCTGGACTCTCTAGTCCTCCAGCCCTGGTTCTGATTAAAATCTCTTTATAATGAAATGCTGAGTACAACTGCCAAAGAAATTCTATCAGCAATTGAAAAGCTAATTTAACAAACACAGAAAAGCACTTTAAAAGTTGATGCATATTCCCTAAAACAGGTTTACATATCTTTGCATAGTGTATTCCTCATTACAATGTTCTCTTTATTCTATCTCTCTCACTCTCTTTGTCTCACTTTCTCCCTTCAGATAAAGCCTTACCAGCCAATTTGGTGTGTGGAATCGTTGACCTTCCACCAAAATGAGTAATGTGACAAACAATTAAAAATTTATATTGAAATGTATAGGAATAAAATGTAGGTTACGGTACTTCAATATGGAGCGATATCAATTTCTTCTTCCATTTTTTTCTTATTTTTTTCTTTGAACTTGTTTCACTTATTCTTTTATTCCTACATTACTTATAACTTTCTACCTTACTATATACAATCACATTGCCTTCCTATTATAATCCAATCTTGTATTGTTGTTTCGAATAGAAAAAGCTTAATTAATAATACTGGTGGTAGCAGAGGGATTGCTTGTTTATGATAAGCATAACCTAAATCCAATCATGATGTGATTATAACAGCAAAGAATTACAATATTGTTTTAATATGAGAGAGAAACCCAACTATCATGTCCATATGGGACAGAGATCTGCCCCAAACAGGTAAGAAGAATACTTGCTCTAACAGAAAGGGAAAAAACGACTGCTAGTTTTTTTTCTATAGCCATTCAGGTTACAGCTTTAAAACTATGTCAATTGTCCTTTGCTCCTTTAAAGATCAATTGATGAGGTCGTAGGTTTCTTGGTGCAGGCCTAATGTGTTTATCCATTTATAAGCTGTAGAGTACTATAAGTACCCTATAGGCTTCATACTTATACTGGTAAAGCTTTCCAGCTTAATTCTACTTTCAGATAATTGAAAGACTGCATGACTTCATCAGCTATTTCATCGACTTTAAAACGTTCAAATCTGACAGTAAAGTATGACGCAATTAATTCACCCTATGGTACGATACACTCAGTTCCAATTCTTGTTCAACTCATAGTTAATATGAAAATACATGAATGCATCATTTAATTGGTGTAGATGTTATAGACCAAAGGGAAATTGGGAGCCCACCAAAAATATACAACAAGCATTAACACCGTAATTCAGCGGATTTAGCATTCAACAAAGCCAACTGCTCTGGGAAGTTTTGAGCAAGGTACTTGTCTTTTGCCCAGCATGGTGTAGATTATAATATGTTGGTTGTTTCAACCATGTATACCCCTGGTAGGGAGAGGGGCATACTAAAATCATTCAACCAATGTTTGTGCTGTACAACCTATGCATCCAAAAAATAGTATAGCACAATTTTTTCATCTAAATCCCCTTCCATTTTCCAAGATATTCTCTTAGACCCCTCCTGTCGACAACATAACATCTTATCTCCCTCCTTTCACTCCCATTGTGCAAAAATGGGGGGGGGGGGTTGCCCCAAAACTGCATAATGATGATAGTATTAATAATATAAAGAAGATAATATTTTGATTGCATTTCAATGCTTGGTCATTTTCCTACTCCTCAAAGTTGTTTACTGAGAGTGTACTGTGCCATCCCACATATCGCTGAGGAAGTATCAAGACTAAAAACCAAAGCATAATTATAACTACATGAAGTTTTAACTACCGAATCATTGCTTGTTTTTAAATGATTTATCATGTACTTGACATTTCATAGGGTTTAAAAAACTTCAATCATTGTATCATTGCTTGTTTTGCAATTTATCATGTTTTTGACATGTTATATCTTTAAAATTTTACCCAAATAAAAGTATATTATAAGTCTACTGATCATATCGATTTATTTTATGTTTCATTTGTTACCTGTGAGTGTCATTAATTGATTTAAATGAAGTTTACTGTACTATGTGACTATGTGCAATTGATCGATAATGGTTTTAGACAATTTGGTACAGAAAAACAAAACCAGTGACATGGTCTAAGAGAACAACTTAATGTTGCTCACTGCAGTGACAAATAAGGCCTACTAAACAATCTAAATGAACTGCTCCCTCCCTCTCCCATCCTACCCCCCTCCCCCTCAACCTTCACTATGTTGAAAATGAATACAAGACTATGCCTTAAGTTTATCATTCTATTCCTGTATGAAATGGTTTCAAGTGATACTTCACATCTACCACAGCACTGATTAGTTTACATAAAGTTAGGTATTTTAAATATGGTCTTTTGTATCTTTTATAGTATATGCATGTTATAATATAATCAGGCATATAGCCAGTGCCTTCTTCCTATTCTGGGGAGATGCCCCCCAAATTTCGATTGTGCACACTCCCCCATTTTTTCCCTTCAGATTTATCATTTCAGTATGGTGGATCCATGCAAATCCCCCCCCCCCCCACCTCAAACAAAACTTCTGCCCCTCCACACAAACAAACACTGCTCAAAATTTGACAAGCTGGCTACAGTCCCCCGCTGCCAACACAGTGTGTGCAGCTATACTATTAAGAAGTTACCGGTCACTAGTATTGTACGTGCCCTCCTTAAATTTTTGGTGCCCTCCTCACCCCCCCTGCCCCCTCTCAACTGAAAAGTTTCCTGGCTATGAAACTGATATAGTTCAATCTTGTAATTCTATCAAACGTATATATTGTAACAATACTCAACAGTTATAAACCAGTAACATATATGTGATCATATGCAATTTATTGTACCTAATATGATGTCATAGTTGAGATTGTATGACACACCATCCCGGTTTACCAAATCAATGCGCATTTTATAGCTCTTTTGAATCGTCAGGTGGTAGAGTGTTTCATTTCCTAGCCATAATTCTCCATTAGCTGTATCGGGAAAGCCATTCTTGTAACTGGTTCAGTTGCGGTAAAGTTCGACAGAACCATCTTCACCTCGCTGAAATACCTGATAGGGTGGAGCAACCCAAACAAAATATTTTTATTTGCCGAAAATACTTCCTAATTGACATCAAGGTATACGGCTCACGAAAAGCCGTTAATTTCGTTACAAAATGCCATACATAGTAATATTTTGTGTACGATCTTTGACGGAATACCCCTTTTCTTGGTTACTATGATGATCAAACGATGCATGTGATTTTTAGACTTGGACAATATATTTCTTCTTTAGGCTAGTTATATTTTTCCAAATTCAAAGTCAACATTAAAACTTACTGTCCAACCGCCTCCATTGGACATGTTACAATAGACTTCAAATTCCGACCCAGGCCAACCAGCTGGTTTGATGTAGTACACACCGTCTTCAGTTCGAGAGTTCTATCGGGGGAGGGGAAGGGGGGTTGGGGAGCTGCGAGATTGTCAGTTTGTGATAGTACCACTTAGAGGTGACACCTTTAAATTTCAGGCTATGTTACTTTTAAAAACAATTCAAGTTGAAACGTCAGCAATGTTAACAAGTCAATTGAAATGTAATAATATATTATTTCTTGAGTTCATCAAAAATCATAAAACGTCTGACTTACAAGCTCTTTGGACGTTGAAACACTTAGGGCTAGTGATACCAAAATGGTGACTTGAAAAGCGTTGTACCGCAGAAACACCTCCATTCTGACTTCACGTAAAGTTTCACGGGAAGCTTATGTGTTGGATTTCATCCGGGAACAGATTGACGGCTATTGTACGCGAAAAAAAAACGTTTTTCATGATTTACCGAAGCAAAGTTGGGACTTACTAGTTACTTTTCTCGATATAGCGTTCCCATAATTGCCGTCATAGGCTCAGAGGACTTTAAAGTTTTTCTTCAAAAGTGCCTTTTTCTTTATAAATACGGTGTGTCTCTCTCCTTTTTTTTTTTTTTTTGGTAAAAAACTATATTTTCTCTTCAAATGTTTTTTTTTAAATAAAAGTACCCCTTTGTTATATCAAAATTGTACTTTTGATGCAAATTTAAGTACAATTGTAATCAGAAAACCCGTTGTTGAAGATAAAAACAAAATAATTAAAATGCGTGAAGTTTGCCCTATACTCCCTCTCGAATTTTGTGTATCTTATACCGGTACCCCAGGGTTCAGTGATCTTCCTCCACCTCTGATTGGCGTGACGAAAGCTATGAAGGTGGGGGACCCCCCCACCCCCTCCCCTTACGTAAGATACTGTCCGGCTAACTTCCAATGCTATTGCTTCATAGACTATTAGTCTGAGTCAAATACCGAAGAAATAAAAAAAACTGCTAATATAATATCGGAAAGCAAACGATTTCGTCATTGATAACTGCATATCATGTATATTGGAAAATATTAACACATTGCTGGCATTTGAACGCTTCCATATGTTATACTTCTGTCAGGTCATAAACGCTGTTATACTACACACTGGAGGAGACTGTATACTGCGTCATAAAGTCATATCGATAAGGAAGTGTAGAGATTGTAAACCAAGCTTCAACTAAATAGAAACTTAATTACGATATAACCACAATATATGTACGGTGTTTGAGTGGCATATAGCTCACTTGACAGATGCATAGGCCCTCATTGTAAACTATATATATATATATATATATATATATATATATATATATATATATATATATATATATATATATATATATATATATATATATATATATATATATATATATATATTGACCCAATTTTGTAGTCACTGGAGATCTATTTTATGTATTATTTTAGTCTCCATCGACATTTGTTAGGCCTGCTGAACCTGTTCGAGATATCATGAATGGAAGTTTGACACAGGCGCGTAGCCAAGGGGGGGGGGGCGAAGGGGGCAGCCGCCCCCCCCCCCCCCTTGAGCATATTTTTAGAATTTTTTTTTAATGTTTTTATGATATCGCTAGTATTTTCAATAGCGAAAATGCTAAGATGCAACTTACAAGGCCTGGGAAGTGCCATTTCCAGCGATCTGGGAGGCATTTTCTGCCAAAATTTTCTTGTACGCTTCGCGCCAATCATGGTGGCGCTACGCTTAGATAGTTTGCAATGCCGAATATACAGTTTCGCCCCTCCCTTGGCAAATTCCTGGCTACGCGCCTGATACAGGCAGAACTATATGTAAACAAAAGTCTTGGTAGAATCTTTTCTACAGATGGTTGCAGGAATTAACGCCAAACATTAAACAGGAGGGGAGAGAAACGTTTTCAGTGGCTTCTGCAGGGGGACGTCCCTGGCACCACCCATCCCTGGAATGCACTAACCACCCTGCAAAACTAACCACCGGCCTCACCCGTTAGTCTTCTTCTAGCTAGTGAAATCACAGATCAAGCGAACCTTTATAAGGAGTTGTCATTATAATTATGATTAATGGATGTGTGTTAAATGGATGTGTGCCGAGAGAATGGCTTCGGTCAGCTTGCGAGTCTATAAGCCTCCATGGCTTCTTTCGCGAGTTCCTGCTTGCGGGAAGATCACATATACATACATACATACATACATACATACATACATACACACATACACACACATACATACATACATACATACATACATACATACATACATACATACATACACACATACATACATACATACATACATACATACATACATGCATACATGCATACATACATACATACATACATACATACATACATACATACATTATGACTATGATTTTATTATTATTATGATTATTATTATTATTTTGTTTTTAATTATTAGTATTTTTTTATATTATTATTGACTAAAGAACTCGTATACTTGGACTCCGTTTTAAAAGAAAACGCACGGGATGAGTACATAAATAATACTCCCATCAAAATAATATTATTAAACTAGTTATGTAAAAATGATACGACGGGAAGTTTCATAACTTTTCAATTTATTTGTCATTCTATTGTATATGGTATATACTACAAAAAGTTTGGAAAGGAGATAACAGACATCATAAAAAAAGTAAACTTGACCTAAATGATGTCCCTTCGGATGCCGTTTGGTGACATATAACGTAAGGTTTGCTTCTGTGGCTCTTTCGTGGGAAACCTGAAATTTTTTTGGATTAAACTACAAAAATGATAAGTCCTTAATCACAAAAGATTAGAGGAACGTACTTTAATTAGCAATTAATTGGAAGTAGAATAAATGAACCCAAATATCAGGTAAAGAAAAAGATGCCGAGATAAATGCAGATTGTAAAACACGCACATAAAGTCTCATCTAAACATAAATATGTTTTTATATTGTTTATGCAGAACACATTAATGAAAAGCACCATCAACATAAATACGATAAAACAATTTGATTATCGTTTCGTGTTAAAAAAAATTATTATATCAGTAAACTAAATTTTTTTGGAGTGATACTCACAGTGCAGTGACAATTTTGTGCAGTCAATTCCTGTTGTGCCTTTTTCGAGAAGACAAACATTTGAACTTGAAGCAAATGGCCGGGTGTGAATTCCATTGATCTACACTGACATAATTGCTTCTGTCTTGCTTCAAGATGTGCATCGAATAATTTTTTACTAATTTTGGAGACATTCTAATCAACGTGAACCCACCTGAAATCATTATGAGTTGAAAATCCAGAACAGTGAAAAAACTTCCAACCTCCACCGGGGTTCAAACCCGGGCCTTCCGCTTTATATGCGGACACTCTAACCACTAGCTTTTGGACGCTGATATGTCCAGAGATTACAAACCGGTAAGGAGGGTCGTAATTCCCATGTAAGCGTGTGTCACCTGTATCAAACAATACTAGTTCTGTTTTTGGGTGACATATTTGCTTTACCCTAGAAATCAAACATGATGCTAACCAACTCGAAATCATTTGTGACTCCTAAATTAAAGCCGGATCTAGAGAGAGATACTCTGAACAGCTATGCAGACTATATATGAATACACACACACACATATATATATATATATATATATGAATATATATTTATATATATATATATTTATATATATATATATATATATATATATATACATATATATATATATATATATATATATATATATATATATATGTGTGTGTGTGTGTGTGTGTCTTCCGCCCAATCAGCCCCACTCATATAAACTGTTAATAATTATCCTAATTGATCATATCATACAAGCTGCGGTCTTTCTCATGACGTTTTTCTTCTGAACTCACACCTTCAACCTAACATCAAAGTGTTATCGCTCGTTTCAATAAGTTGTGAATTAGTGGTCATTTTTCTTCTTAACAGTAGAAAAATAACCAGTAAAAAGATAAAAGAGACAGAAAGAGAGAGAATGACGATGACAATGGTTGGGAGGGTTGGCCTCGTGGAATGTTCATCTTCCATTTCATCTGTATAGAGTGTCGTCATGTAATCAGCTGAAAATAATCATCAAATAAAACAATGATATCACATACAATGTATAAACACCAACTCCATTTAGCAGTATTTTTTTATATATTACGTGATCTACATCGAAACGCTTCCTGAACCGCAGTGTATACGCGCTTGCCCAAACTTTGGTCGAGAAAACTTTACGATGGGTCTTGGAATACTTCCAGACTGCAAAACCTTTATCTTCAGCTTGTCGACGAAATTCTTGGTCATCAGTGGCGTAGGAAGGTACTTTTGAGTGGGGGGGGGGGCTGAAGACTGATGGCCGGCCTGGGGGAGGGGTCTAAGGGGAGGGGGTGTCCCCCTCCCCTTTGGAATTTTTTTGCATTTCCAGGTGGCCTCAGATGCAATTTGGTGCAATATAGCACACTTCAACCCACCCACTCCATTTTGTATATAATTTTGCATTTTCACCTGGCCTTAGATGCAATTTGGTGCTCCAAATGAGATTTTTTTCTCATTTAGAAATGAAAAAGGGGTTTTCTGACTTGCGAAGCGGGGGGGGGGGGCGGAATGATACTTCAGCCCCCCGGTTCCTACGCCCTTGTTGGTCATTTATCATAATATAGTCCCAGCTAGTTTTCATGTATTTTGAGCATCGATTCTGAGGGGATAGGGATCAGGTTGTAGATGGGTTGTAGATCGGTCCTCGTGGAAGGCCCTGGCTCGTTGTCTAAATGTAGCGAACCAGCTGATATACATGATGTCGTATACGTATAGTCCATTATACTTTACATTATAATACATTTATGTTTACTGAAGTTCCAACAAGCAGAATAGTTCAAAGTTAACGCTGATGCGTTTTGCGTTGCGTTGTAACGATGTGCCGCTTCTAATAGGCCTATACGTTATTTTCACACAGCCGTGCAAAGACTATATATGTACCCTCCGAATGTGTTAAATCTTAAGATATCTCTCAATATATATGAAATCAATGTACCTGTATTATATATATAGAAAAGGTACACATTCCAAGTTCTTTGTTTCTTAATGCATTATACTATACGGTACTTCTATACTGTATAGTTACTGGTTATATAGGTGATACGGTACTCGTTCAGTAACGTACAATCTATGAGTAACGGGTGTTTCAACTCACTCTGGGTAGGTCTATAGGAAGGACAACACTCTTTTGGTACATCTGTTCCTCCGTCACAGTTTTCTTTGGTGCAGTTGACGGTACCATTCAAACACATACATTGTATACAATTATCAGGACGAATCACCGTTTTGTCATGGAAAGAAATTCCTTCGTAGGCACAGCCAATAATGTCCTCACCTTTGCGTTTTGGAAGAGGTGCACAGTCAACTAATCTCTCCGTTTCGAAATTTAAAGGTTGAAAGCGAAACGATAGGTTTTCGAATGTGATTGGGTCATCAGCCTGACCAAATGCAACACACATGAATTCGCATTGATCACACGGGCCTTCTCTCAATGGCATATGGTAATACAAATGCTTCCATTTCCAAGGTGGATAGTGACTTAATTTGAAAGGCTTTGCTGCATATTGTTCACTGAATATGTTATCATTCAAAGCATATTTCGTTCCATTTCCATCCGCGTTCGTACTTATCCAGGCGCTGAGTTTCCAGAGATTCTCGCCGATAACGTCAGTACTATGCGACGTTTCCACTGAGATGTCCAAGGAGAATCGACAATATTTCACGCTATCTCCCACTAATTTGAAGGAAACGTCCAGGATATTTGTACTTATAGCGACCATTTCTATAGTTATAGGTAAAGAGAGTAATACTTTATGTTAAACACATCCATATAGGTATAGAGGTTAATACTATATATTAAACTTATCCATGTAGGAATATAGAGGTCCATAATACATTGCATGTAACACATCTATCGTTATATATATCTATATCTTTATATATATATATACATATATATATATACATATATAAATATATATATATATATCTATATATATATCTTTATATATATATATATATTACATATAGGTTAATTATATATATTAAACACATACATATATAGGTAAATAGCTTAATACTATTTCAATATGTTAAACACATCCACATGGGTATAGAGGTTAATACTATATATATGTTAAACACTTCCATATAGACTAGGTATAAATGTTCATAATATATTCATATATAGGCCGTTATATATATTCATATATAGTCTACTTTAATATTAACCTATAGGCCTATGTTAAATCTGTAATACGTTATCTTACTGTATAGGCAAATGGGACAGCATATGTTTGGTACAGTCGAAGCGGTACAATTTACATCTGGCACATGACAAGTTTCAATTGTACAGGATACTGTTCCATTATTACACATGCATGAAGTACACGGATCAAGTTCAAGCCACTCTTCATGAAGAAGAAAAATCCCCCTGAAGCTGCAAGGGTTTTCCGATTCACCTGACATGAAAGGTGCACAAGATAATACCATGCAAGTATGAAATATCATTTATTAATCTTCTATATATAGTTTAAAAAAAATATGAAACTTGGTGTAACAAATACGAAGTATATACATGAAAAAAGAGGTACTGTATTATCTCGGTCAACTGGGCTGGAGGTGTAAGACAAAAGTTGAACTCTATATACTAAATGTATCAAAGCTATATACAAACATTTAATAATCTTATAACATATGGGTTTTTATACGCTTCATACATTCCATATTTAGAGCATGTACCATAATCAATACATGCTTGCTTATATTCTATAGAGTAAACTCCAAAAAGCCTTTAAAACTTTAACAGCAACGGGAAAAGTTGTTTATACATCTTAATTTAATGTCCATCATTCAGCATGCAGTTTATTGACGGATCAAGGATTACGGGAAAGGAGATAAATTATCCACATAGATATCGAAATTACTGCCGATTGAAATATGCAGTGAACACCTGCATTTAGGAAACGAAAATACAGGTAAGGAATGCTAAAGTTTCAACACTTTGTATATCATATACCTTATTGTTTTGAGCAAACCTATATGTTATCAGAACCAATATTCATTTCAGAGGAAAGATCTATTGAGGCGCGGATCCAAGGGGTGGGGTGAAGGGGGGGGGGGAGATACACAACCCTGTCTTTGCGTAGTTCTTGTGCTAGCAGAACCTATAGCGTGCAGACCTAGTTGTAGTCCTAATTAATATGCCTAAAATATGCCTCACAATGCAACATTCCATATCTAAAATTATGGTTTTCTCCTGTAGTAGGACCCACTGTAAGAGTCGATCCCAGAGTCCTGATCAGGTTTGCTGTCCCATATACTTGCATTGGTATATCGCTTCCCCAGGACACACTCCTGCACCTTGTTTAGGCACACGTTGTGGTACTCAAATAATGGTTTACCTGAAACTGCGCTGGAGATACTTTCACTGGCTCGCTGAGACTGAGCCTGGCAAGATAATCCGACCAAGACGGCGAAAAATAATCTGGTTAAATACATCGCTTCTCCGTCCATATTGTCTTGAATATATTTATTTATATTACATATTTATATATATATATGTCATATATATATATATATCATATATAATATCTCCAAATATCTGAAATTATTCACCAAAGTAAATAGTAGCACGAAGCCTAATAAGTTCTCGATAGAATGAGAGTTAATGTAGTTAACTGACAGAAGTAAGAATCATCAATCTGTGTTTGTTACATGATTGATGCGTTTGCTCTTTCCTATAGCACATTATTCAGCGTGACGAATAAAAACGGTTACGAGGAAACAGGAAACCACTGTGAAATATCCAGAATTGTTTTGAAAAGAGTTAAAGGAATTTAAAGTGGATAATACCGTAAGTGTAATGTATTCCACATCATTACATGTCAATACTTCTTCGATCATACATCATACTATATACGGAGATAAGCATGTTTTGAACACCTGCACGTTAAAACAGTATTGTAAGGCAATGATTTGACGCGAGGGAGTGTGTGGTGTTGGGTACCACGCCTCACCTCTTTCGTCAGTCTGTGAGAAACATTCAGTCGGGGTCCTTTTTTCAAATTCAAAACCATTTATTAGCCCAATATATGCCTCTGAATGCACAGTTTGACCCCTCAACATACACACACACACACGCACACACACACACACACACATATATATATATATATATATATATATATACATATATATTTGCCCCCTTACCTATCTCAATTGGGAATATCAAAGTTTGCCTCCACGTCCCACCTATAAAATCCTGCGCACATCCCTGCGGTATGGTATTCTAAGCATCTCAAAAGAGTGGTTTAAATCAAACCACTTCTTCTTCCGTATTCAATCCAGTGCCAATTCAAAAGAAGAGTTCAAAAACTACAGCGAAACCAGGCGCGGATCCAGAGGGGGTCCAGGGGGTCCGGACCCCCCTGCTCTTGGCCCCGCCCCCCCCCCAAAAGAGAGAGAAAAAAAGAGAAAATAAAAAAGAGAGAGAGAAAAAATAATTAAATTAAACGCCAATTTTAAACATGTAGGACGTCAGAAGGGCGGTTATCCTTACAAGTCAGCCAGGTGTGTCTTTTCCGTCAAATGAACTATAGTGTGCACGCGTGCTACACGTGCCAAAAATGCCTAAAAATCTCAATTTTCAGACCGAAGAGTTTCAAAATTGAGGTGGTGTTCGAGAATTTCACAATGGATAGAGGGAATCCCACTCCCCTTAGACCCTAGGATCACTGGAGGCCAAAACCCTCACCCTTCCAGAATTCTGGATCCGGTCCTGCATCAAACAGTGGTGACGGAACGGGAGGGGGATTGGGGGCTAAAGGCATTATGATTTTTGTATCATCTCAACTCTTCTGATATGTATTACCATATTTCATAGATTGTTTTTTTCTCATCAATTGAGAAATTGCAGACATGAGATCCATATTTTCAGTCTAGGTACATGCAGCTTAGAATACTCGGGAAGTGCCGTTTCCGCCCATCTGGGGGGTTGGTAAATCCAAAATTTTTCTTTTACGCTCCGCCCCATCCGATGGTGGCGCTCCGCTTAGATAGTCTTAGGTTCAGTCGCGGCTGGACCAGTCAGACCCCACCCCTTGTCACAAATCCTGCGTCCGCCCCTTAAAACAAAAGCAAAATAATTAATCGTCGTGTGGAGCTGTTTGCATCAAATGCATTTGTGGTACGGTGCACCAGGGAACAACTCCCAGGGTGCACCATGTCTCGAAAGCACTATACAGACATTAATAACATTATATATGCAGGATGCTTTGTACGTTATGTCTCTTTAATTTCAATCCAACCCACCGCCATTTGCGCTTCTTGTTAATCCATATACAATTCGATGGAAAACTTGTTAGTTCTTCCAGATATCAACTGTTATAGGCGTATATAAACTTATAGATTAATAGCATTTTGAATTTGGACTTCCGATTATAAAAGAAATAATCTTCCGGTTGAGTTGTTAAACATTCGAAGGGAAGGAAACGTGCAGGGCAAAGTAATATCCGTCATGGTAAACCACACTTAGCATTAACGATCATCCTATCAGAGTCAATAGGCTATGATTTCAGACGAAACATTTATTTAGGCTCGGTCCAGGGGTTGGAAATACATCTCCCTGTATAAACTTGGTTTAATAGCAGAACCTATAACGTGTATCCCTAGCAGTAGTCCTAATTAATATCAGTTTTGTCTCTACTAGCTTGCTCTCCCCCTGGCCTTGATATATCACTCCAGGCGCGTAGCCAAGGGGGGGGGGGGGCGAAGGGGGCGGCCGCCCCCCTTGAGCATATTCTATTTTGTTTTAATGTTTTTAGTATCTCTAGTAATTTCAAAAGAGAAAATGCTAAGATGCAACTAAGAAGGCCCGGGAAGTGCCATTTCCAGCGATCTGGGAGGCATCTTCAGCCAAAATTTTCTTGTACGCTTCGCGCCGATTATGGTGGCGCTACGCTTAGATAGTTTGCAATGCCGTATCTATGGCTCTGATAGTTTGCCTACATTTTCGCCCCTCCCTTGGCAAATTCCTGGCTACGCGCCTGGTTTGACAAAGGTACTGCCGTAGAAAGACATACCCAACTTCCATTCCCGTATATATTAAAAGTGACAGGTTATAACGTCATATGATCATTTTATTTTATTTTCCCGTACTTCGTCGAATTGTTGTCATATATGTTCTCCACATTTCCATCAAAACTAGTTTTGACGTTTGGCTGCAACACCGAGTCATTAAACAGTTTATATGCACTTTTCGTTAGTCTTATCGTAAATTTCAAGAAAACCACGGTACTAAGTGACAATTCTTTTCGTTAAATATTCCTCATTTGCGACTCATTCAATCATTTTTGATGACGTAACCTTCTCAACTCTTTAGACCGATAAGCAGGATAGGGAGAGAAGGCTTTGTATATATATACAAGAATTATAGGGAAACCGCCATAACCGTCGTCTGACACGGACTATAAATTCGCCCAATTATAAGAGTGAAAAGGCGTTTCACCCTCCACCCTTCCGTACTCCAAACATCTGTCCAATCATCTTACACCTATGGTCTGAATGATACAAACAAGCCTATAACAATTTTGAAAAGGAATTACTATATGTGAAAGAACGTCTACTCAAACATATTTATGTTTCTTCGTCGGATATGGAATCATGTTCCATTTGATAGATTTATTAGATTGGACATTTTGTTGATGCGTCATTGGATCAGTATTACATAATAAATAAATGCAGTCAACTGAATTGTTCCATTGTTTCGCCATCATGGAGGCTAACGATATACCTTGTACATAATATCAACAACATGTATATATCTGGACGTCTCACTGCGCAGTAGAAACGTATTCATACTTTGACCAAAGCCTATACTCTATGCTACTATATAGTACGTATACACTAGATTAAACAATTCGCTATTTTAGTAGATCTATACCCTTGGTCATGATACCACTTTGGATAACTCGATCAGTACTATTAAAATGATAACTAAATCCTAATCGACTACATGCTTAACCACTTTTTATTTGTAACCATCTCTTTGAAGTGCCCTGTATTCTTATATTGGAAACAATTTTTGTATTTTTGAATTGCTTGTCAAATGACCGTCTGCAAGCGAGTCAATAAAGAAGATTATGTCAAATGTAGATCTATGTATTTCTTTAAATCATACAATGCAACCTTATGTATCCACAGAAGGCCAGCTTTTACAAAGACCAACTAATGGGCCGCTTCTCGAGGTCATCAGAGCAAAACGTTACCCCTACGGATGATATCCTTTCATATATACATCTATCCCCATGCACCCTTCCTTATCACGGTGATACCCCTAACGACATGTAAGCTTAGTCTCAGATATCGAAAAGTATAATAGCTCCCATTGTATAATCAGCGAACCTGGACAGCTCTACCTAGTTTGCAGTATCTTCGGTGAAGAATCGCGAGACTGTTTCAACTTGAGAAGGATCTTTCGTAGACCTAAAACAGAACAATTTCATCAATGCTTCACGATATCGTGCACTCATGGCTGCGTATAGGAATGGGTTGATTGCGGAATTCAAGTACAAAATTACGTAAAAAATATCGTCGACCAATGTTGATTCACCTGAGCGCCGTGCTGTCGCTTGATAAAGATGGAGAGGTGCCCAACAGCATAAATACACTACTACGAAAAAGATGAGATTTCTCGCAGCTTTCATTGAACCCTGGTACTTTCTCCTACTGATATCTCTCTTCGTATTCACGTCATCTCTTAGTGTGTTTCTGTTCCAATTAACTGTATCGTTAGACACTACCTTTTCTTCACAAGTCACACCGGTAAAAGACGTTGACCTAGTCGTACGTGCTTCCGGTTCACTGTCACTTATTTCATCATCCATTCTTGATTCTCTGATCTCCAAATCTAGTTCTACGTTGGCAGTGGCATGATGTGCCCCGTTCGATTTTTTTATGTATGGAAGTTCCATTTGTCTGTTTTCCATCGATGATAAATGAATCTGTAGTTTAATGACAACTACAGTATTGATGATAACTAACGTAGCAAGAGGTAGGATGATTTGTCCACCTAAATATACGAGAAGGTAAGCCACATTGAAGTCTCCGTTTCCATTGAAGAGCAATGTTGCTCTAACGATCATGAAAAATAAGACATACGAAGCTGTGAAAATCCATGTGGCTGTTATGATCTTCTTATTAGCCCTGTGAGTTTTGAACTGATGGTAACGAACCGGTCTTGATATTAATTCATAACGGTCAACACTCATAGCGATCACAAGCATTACCGACACGAAAGGCAGAAGGTAATTCATGTAAAGCAGTACCAAAAAAGTCCACAATTGGACATGAACGAGATGCGATGGCCATATGAGATAAATGGTATGATAAGGAATAGTGATAGTACCGACCATGAGATCAGACAGAGCCAAGTTAAGAATGTACATATTAAATGGCAACTTACGTACTTGGGGAAATCGAACGTAAGCTAAAATAACGCAGGAGTTACCAAGGACAGTAACCACGGCAACGATTATGTATACCGATATTAAAATCACTTGGTCAGTGGAAGCAGCTGAATAATCATTGCTTGAAGTATTAACCGATTCCATTTTGTGTCCAAAAACATGAGAAAATATATATATATATATTTATTTATTGGAACTCTCTATGCTTTGTTAAAAATAATTCAACTTTAAGTCTGTGCCGTATATCGCAATCCAGAAGACGAAAAAGAAGTAGCAGAAGTCTCACTCAAGTTAGCTTGTCGTATATATACAACGGTAGGCTATACGTAAAATCCAATGATGTAACGATATATAGGCTTTCAATGAAAGAAATGTATTCTCGAATTTCAAGAGATATTGTCGTATAGCAACGTCTTAATATCATCAGGAAAATTTCACCGTATCTATATATATTGAATATACACACAGCCTCACGAACTTCTCAGGACTCGATAATAAGTTCAAGTTAAAGTTGTGAAACAATCACATATTTATATATAGGAAGTTTCCTTGTTTTAAATCTCATAGAATAGTTCGGCACTTTATACTAGATGATCTGTCCGGCGGATTTTTTGTCCATTTCGAGACATCCTTCCCCCATTTTGGCATTATTAGCGGAGGTTTTACACCAAAGATATTTAATGCTGCAACTCTCTCGGGGCTTTGCACCTGCCATTGTTCAGGCCTACATAACGGATATTAAAAAAGGTATAGACCTATATTAAACGACGATCTATGAAATCAATTAACAAATGACAGCGAGTTTTATTCACTTTTATAATCCCTCGTATGTAGCTGCTAACAAAAGATGCCTTCCCACTTAAGCAATTAATGTGACCTCAATTTTAGCGAAATACGAAGAGATTTCCCGTCAGTTAAACGGTAAGTTATGTATCAATCAAAGGGACTCCCTGATGGGCATTTTTTAATAAAAAGCAATTACATATTGAAATCTTGTGAAGTTTGGTGAGACAAACAATAGCTTTAATTGTTATATCGCCTCCATATATCAAAATTGCGGCTCAAGGTTGCAGATGAAGATATTTCAGTTTTGTATTTAATTTTATTTTATTTCAGTTGACGTTCTACGTCTAACTAAGTGGCTCCTTTTGAGAATATTAAAATGACAACAACCAGCATTCCTGTTACAATTGATAATAAATCAGACAAGGTTTAATTTATATTATATAAGTTTTGGATCACTGCAGTAGAACAAGATTTCTGATGATGCTTAGTGTAACCTTGACAGTTTCTCAGGATTTCCCCTGCCCAACCCCCCCCCCACCCCAGAAGCGAAACTCAAAACATTTTCAGTGCCGTATTCCGATCATATTTCTTTAATGATTTGCAATTTTTTATTGTCTAAATTCGTTTACTTCGGTAATAATATGTAGGGTATATTTATTATATATAGCCAGGTTTGATATCACTGTCAGCAGTTTCTTTTTGGTTTGTTTTTTTGATTGCGGAAGTTTATGTATTGAGGCCAACACTGGCTTCATTGAAAAGTTTATTACTTAACTTTTTTTATATCCATCCTTCATTTCACCTCTTTGCTAATATCTCAAAGTTTGTGTTCCAATCAATTATGAGAAAGAAGAAAAAATGGCGAAATAATGCCGGACCTTTTATTGGTTAGGTCCATCAATAGCAAAAAGCGAAATTCAAAGTAACAGTTATAGCAAACCATGGAACGTCGACAGTTGATTTATTGCACGATGAAATGAAATGAAACTTTCGTGTTACAATAGAAGTGCAGTAATGAATCATGTATAGCATGTTTCTGATAGAGTCTAGAAAGTTGTTTACAATGAGCATCAAAAAAGGTTGTGTTGATTAGTCAAAAAGAAAGGTATGGATTCATTTAAACTGGTTTTTAGCTCAGCTGAAAGTTTTAAGATGAGCTTTATATGCGATCATCTGCCGAAATTCTGTCACTTTTTGTCTGCACTGTGTTTGATTAACTGCCAATTCGTCATTTTTTTTTTCCTCTCGCGAGTTCATACATATTTTCAACAAAGAGTACCTCAAGTGTGGTCTAAGAGGACAGTTCCGCCATGGAGAGCTCTTCATTGTATTTTTGTTAAGTTCACAACATTTCGCATGGTAGGCCTACAGTGTACTCTCGAAGGTGCGGGTAGGGAAGACTAACGCTGCTAATTCAATTATTGTTGTTGAACATGCACTACACATATGCATCGCAGTATATAGTAGGCCTATCACTCTTTGTGAATGACACAGTTCTTATAGCAAGTCGCAGTGTACGTGCATGGAGGATCGATCGAAAGTTTATCTTATATTTAAATTATTATTTTTCCTTTTGGACCCCCCCCCCTCTTCTTCAAGTCTATGTTCATTTATACATCCCTACGGTCGCTATCGGTATCCAGCCACAAACTCTTTGTATCGGTGGAATATATATCTGTAAAAGTGTTATCGACAACGGACTTAGGCCTACTCGTCGGATCAGTGAGTTGCTTGTAAGTATCAATTATGTCTCAAAATTTCGATTCGTTTCAATCCTCCAAGTTCAACTGTCTATCTCCAACTGTTCGCATCAGTTTTAGCTTTAAATCATTGACAATATCGGCAAGTTTAGGACCGGCTCACCCAACACGCCGTCACTGAAGCCTGCCACGCCGGTTATAGTAACATGTAAATCTCTATTAGTTTATATTTAGGTCACTATACATGTGTCATCCAATCCAGCTTGTCTGTAAACTCTTCACTAGTGTAAAATATACAGCAACATGGTATATATAGAGTCCACCAAGACTAGCTAAGTAAAAATGCAGGACAAAGAAAAATATAAACTTGCAAGTCTGCCCAGTTTCGCCAAGTTTTTAATCATGCTGAAGATCAACAAATAATATTATGATTATAAACATTTCGATTAATAGATAGAGCCGTTCAGTGCCCAATAGTGCCGATCGTACAATTAAAACGAATGAAAACAAAGTTTGGAAATGATGGTTATCATAAATTTAGCTTTTTAGTCCTATTTAGCCTTCAAACTTTTCAAAATATGTTTGATTTTCATTTTCTCCCATTTTTTCTTCAATACGTACCGATTTTTGACATATATAATCTAGACTATGATGCCAAATTAAATGACGCATGTACTTTCTGGCAGTAGTAACCATGTCTAGTGACCTCACATATTCGTTGTGGGCCATTGACTGCATCACGCGTGTACTTCACTGATCTAGTATGTTATGAGTTATGTGTTTTTTTGTTGCAAAGTAATAACACAACAACTACTACCCGATAGCGTTAACAGCCGTAGAAACAATTTCCTTTTTCGTTAACAAGGTGGTTTGTCTAATGATGCTGATGTAAATGGTGAGCAACATTTTGTGTCAAATATGATAAGAAACTTCTAATTCAATCTGATGGACATATATGTTAAAATGTTGTGTAGTGGATCGTGGCTGTAAACTTATCTAGGAAGTCGGATAGGCTAGGTAACATGGGTACTAGATTCACGAAAAGGTAACCGCCGACAATAAATAATGAAAAAAAGTTACATCATAGAATTGTCTACTAATATTCCTTTAGCCAAACGCAATCCATTTCAGAGCCAGGTTTATGCTATTGTCATTGTTCTGGGATAATTCAGTTTCAGTCAATATACCAAATGTAAGCCTATGTCGACTTCAAGTCTTTAGTACTTTTCTTGCTAGTAGTAGTACTAGGCCTATAGTACTACTACTACTAGCTTAGGCCTAGGCCTATGTAACCTTGGGTGTAACTGAGAGTAACACAAAACCTAAGTTGTAGGCTTAAC
Source organism: Apostichopus japonicus (assembly GCF_037975245.1). Lineage (NCBI taxonomy): Eukaryota > Metazoa > Echinodermata > Holothuroidea > Aspidochirotida > Stichopodidae > Apostichopus > Apostichopus japonicus. The sequence goes on from NC_092580.1 coordinate 13,775,154, forward strand.
CATCACTCAACTAGTAAGCCTATTTAGACATATGTTTGTCAAATAGTGGAAGAACGAAAAGAAAAATATGTCCTAGGTAGAAACTTTTGGGGAGTATTTTGTTGCTGTTGTACATGACATTTTGATTGTCAACATAATTGATCTGCTTTATTGGCTCCAATTATAGCACAATATAGCTAGAAAGTTTTGTGATTAAGTAATCAACCTGCCACAGTCGTAAAACGGCCTCAGGCTATACAATTAGCCTGCATAGCTCCTTAACACCATTTGGTTCTTTGAGTAAAAACTGTGTGGAAATATGTTCATGTCTACAGTGTAGTTAATCATACAGTATTCACACAAAGACCCTCATACAAGAAAAATATGTGGCAAGCATTGCAGACTAATTGGTGAAAAGAGGTCATTGTACGACCAAGGTAGGTCGATTACGTAATCTCAAGAAATGTTTCTATGATAGAGTGCTATAGTTGGGGTCTATATAGCAGACCTTTAAAATTGTACCCAAGCCATATCAGTTTTCTGTATTGTAAAATATAAATACTAACTTCTCATTTCTATTCTTAAATGATGCTAAATAGTCTAAGCATTGCTTGTCAAGAAAATATATATTCTCAATATTGCAGTGTTAAAGTTAAGGAATATTATTTACTCCAGTCCTTGTAACACTTTAATCCCATACTGCATATATGTGGTGCTCATTTTAGATCTGATGGAAGAAAGAAGGAAAAGCTGTTGTTGCCTGGGCAGAGGCCTAAGTTCAGTGGTTCTCCCTCCCCTTTAAAGAACATTACTTTGAAGGGTACCAAATTTGAAGCTAAAAGCAATATTTAAAGGCCTACTGTACAGTATACCTTATTGTACAATCAGAATAGTTGAAGTATTGTTACTCTGGACTAAATATTGCCTTTTCTGTGCTCAAATTGAAGTAGCCAGATGGATATATCCCAGTTGAGCATATATTTGCACTGTGTTTATTACAATTGTTGGAACGACCCAAAAATCTGGACATGTTTTAAAAACTTTGTAAATCCAACCAAAGACTCTTAACGTAACATAGAAAAAGAGGACAAGTCCAAAAAAATCTAAACGTTCCTGGTAACCTTTCCTGCCTGTACATGTGTTTGAACATAGTAATATATCTATGGTTCACTTTGATATTTACATGATGTCATAAATTCAGACAAGAAAATGATCAACTGGCATAATTTGTCAGGGGCATTGGAAGGGCACAGCTACTCTGAACATATAATAACAGTGGCATTCAGGCTGAGAAAGGTTCATGCACATGAGAGAAAACAGACATAAACCAAAGGTCAAAACAATTTGCATCATTTGTTGTCATTCTTGAAAACATGAACATCGAATCACTTATTACTTTGTTGCAAGTAACTTAATAATTAAATATTAATCCAGAGATGAACTGACGGAAAGACCTGATAGGCCTACATCGGTTTTAATGCATTTATGGAGTATGGACCGACATGTTATATAACTTTATGTTCTATCATAACAAAATATGTTGTTGACTGCCCATTTTGTTATACCAAATATTCTCATTTTGGCCATCAAATGATATCCCTGGGACGTAATACACCGACTACATGATGGTCTTATACATGTGGGAAATGTCTTCATTTTCGAATTTCCGCACAAACATTTTAGCCGACACCTTTTACTTTCCGTGCATATCCACTGCTTCCTTTTGAGTTCCTTAGCAAACAAAAACTGTCTGGTGTACACAGGCTTGTTTGTGTAAAACACAATGGTTAGTTTTTAGACTTGGAAATCTAAAACCAGAATGCATTTGCTTTATACCCTTGTTGTGATCCACCTTCCACCACTGCTTACTATTCAAGACATTTTTTAACTTTGCATAGCTTGTACCGTAGATCTACCTGTATGCAGTGGGCTGGTTTAGTAGTGTTTGCAAATGTCATTTAAGGTCAACATAGATGAAAATACTATCACTTACAAAGTGCAGCCTTGTTCAACTTATTAGGTGCTAAATATTCCCTTTGTCTGCACATTAAGGCTATCAAATTTGGTGGATGTCAAGGTCAGCCAAAGTCACATATACTTATAGTCTTATATACTGTAAGTAGAAACCAGATCTGAAAGAGTAAAGCTTGGTTGAACTTTGTACTTGAACGGTAGGCCTAGACCCGCATTAGTTAGTGCAAGAACCTTGCTGATCACTTGAGGTCAATGACTGCCAAAAACAATAAATAAAGTGTTAGCAGTGTTATACTGTTTGTTGCTCTCATATAAAACGTGGTAAGGAACCTCTGTCAGTTGGCCTTCTGGTCTTTACATGGATTTCTCCCCTTTCCTTTTTTCTTTACCTTTTTTATTCTCTATTCTTCTTCATCAGTACTGTACCTTTTGCTTGCTATCCGGCCATTGATGTTTATTCTCAAGCAAAAAAGCTGATGGGATTTAGCAGACTTTAAGGAATTGACTGACAGATAATCTGTTATCATGACTCCCTATGCCTTCTTTGCTATCGGGATGGTGATGGTGGGATGTTGTTCTAATGTTGTGTTCCTGGAGTTATTGATCAAGTAAGTTCTTATGTATTTATTTTGCTTTTTTGTCACAGTACCACCTAAGAGCAGTTTCTTTTTAATACCCATCGTATGGATTGATTCCTTTCAACATTGTTTCATATTGGAGTGACTCCAGACATACAAAGACATTGATCTAAAATGTTATGAACAGCAAACATATAAATACCTCCTGGCTAAGCGTTGAGCATACACATAAGATATGTGGCAGGTGTTGTATGTACAGTAGTATCTACAGTACAGTACATTAGGTAAATAATTAATATGAACATTATAATTCATCAGCTTCAAAACTGCTGTACCAAAAGTAAACACTTCTAGTACAATTACTTTCAGTCACGTCAATTGTTTGAAGTTCCAAAGTACAGAATCATTGTTCATTATATATAGATACATATATAAATATATATATATATATGTATATATATATATATAATTATATATATATATATATATATACATACATACATATATATATATATATATATATATATATATACATAGAGTAGGTTGGCGTCTATCTTGGCGCAGAGTGCTCTATGTCCATAGGACAGAGCGTAATATATGTTGATACTAGATGAGACTAGTGGAACACTAGTAGTTGTTACTCGGAGTTTCACGTGTTATAGCGATCTTCAGACAACTCTGTTGAGTTGTCTGAGTTGTCTGAAGATCGCTATAACGTGTGAAACTCCGAGTAACAACTACTAGTGTTCCACTAGTCTCATCTAGTATCAACATATATATATACATATATATGTATATATATATGTATATGTAAATATATATTTATATATATGTATACGTAATATGTATACGTATATGGTAACTTACAGCATGTCGTTACTCGACTGCCGGTCCAACAATCATAGTTGTTATATAGATAGTTGTAGGCATATCACTGTATACACTTGTATGTAAGCTTCTTTCTTGGACATTGTGATTTATGCTGAGTATACCAAAATTTTAAGATTAGTTTGCTGACCAATTGCTCAACATGATGCCAATTGAATTGATTGTTCAAACACTTGAACTCACTTATCACTAAACAATACATACTGATCGATCATTTGGTAGTGTACTGGTCACCTCAGTCATCAGTGCATTGATAGTTGGTCATCAACACGCTGAACCATTGAGCAGTACAATATTAAAATATTGATCAATATCTGATATTAAAAATACGTCAATCAATCTCCGCTATGTCATATTCTTCTCTTTTTCTCCATCTGTCAGGTACGATCAGGGCGCTGGTAATCTGGTCACATTTGGACAATTCCTGTTTATAGCCGTGGAGGGATTCATCTTTGCATTGGATTTCGGCAGAAAGAAACCGGTCATCCCAATAAAGTGATTTTCCTTCTTTGTTATGAAAATTTCTTGCTCTTTCACTTTCAATATTGGTCATTTATTCATGATTTTTTTTTTTTTTTAAATTTTTTTATTTCCTTCTTATGTAGGAGCTTTGTATAAAGTATGGTAAGATGTTGTATGTTAAAAGAAACTTAATCAACATTCAGAAAATTACTCAGAAGAAGAGTTTGGCATCATTCTGGCTCTACTGGTCAGTGGATATACAGTAGACTGCACAATAAAATGGATTGAAATCAAGTTGTATCAAATACAAGAAAAAAATGCCCAGTGTACTTATCGATGCTTCATGGTTTCTTTGTGCAATTCCCATAGGCTATCAGGGGTGAAATGTTACACTATGAGGCATGTTAACAGTAGGATACAATTCATGGTTGTAGTAATAAATAATATACTACTTAATAGTAATAAACTGTAAAATTTGTTGTGTATTGGCGAAAGGGTAGTGTGTACATCCCCCCCTCCCCTGGTTTCTCCCCGCCCCTGAATTTATGTCTGGATATTACAGACAGTTTTTTTTATGGGGGGGGGGCTGGTTTTGCATATTAAAGTGCCCTGCAAGTTTTGCATAATACACGTTATTGACAAAATGTATTTTTATCATCTTTTCAGACAGTACATGATCCTGGTGGCTTTCTTTTTCACAGTCAGTGTGACAAACAACTATTGTTTTTATTTTGATATACCGATGCCTCTTCATATGATATTTAGAGCTGTGAGTATTCAATCGGAAAACATTTAAATGCTTAAATGGTTTATATGGTTGATTATGATAAAGTCGTAAATGGATTTCACGAAGCTCTGTAGTCTTCTACGGCGAGATATTTTCTGTCTGAACAAATCTGTTGTGCCTGCTCAGTGTACAGTTAAAACACAGTTCAATACCTAGAAGTACTGTAGTTGCTGTCTCTTGATAAATACACAGTGACTGTAATACTAACATGTGAAAGTGCACTGTGCCTGCTGACAGTACTGTATATTAAACAGTTTAATACTAAAGGAGTATTTAGTTTCTGTCTTTTGATAAATACACAGTGACTGTAATACTAACATCTGAAAGTGCAACTGTACCTGCTTAGTGGACAGTTTAACATTTAGGAGTAGTTGCCAGCTATTCATACACATACCGTGACTGTAATTAATACTAACATGCAAATTTAAACAGTATACTGTACTAACGGTGGTATGATGAACTACTGCGAGGATGGTGATAAAAAACATAGGTTGTAGTTGACAAATTGTGGGTCTTCTTTACATAAAGACAATATAGTTTCTCTTTAATGCTAATAATGAAGTTTAAGATACCATACAGAATATAACGTTTGCAGCCTTTTGACAGGACAACAGGTTTTAATATTGTTATGTATTTTTTTTGCTTTTTTGACAGGGATCTTTGATTGCAAATATGATACTGGGTGTCATTCTATTAAAAAAACAGTTGAGTATTATTTAAAATATTTTTCGAGTATTAAAGTTCAAAATGGTGGATATCAATTACTGCTAAATCTGATTCTGGGTCAGGTTGCTTCGCTGCCTAAAGTCAGTATTTATATAACTAACTTGGCATTTCATAATACAGTTTGTGTAGCCGGTTTGATGGCTCTCTCTCTTATGAAATACTCTGGTTCCTATTTAAAAATATATTCTAAATAAAACAAAACTAAGCAAACTGCTTATCCACTGAAGAGCCTCTGTAAGAAACTGTGTAAAAGTAAGAGGGCCTGACGTTTCGATCCTAGCAGGATCTTCTTCGGAGGCTAAATGACAAGTTAAAGTAACAGAAGGAGGATTAGTAGCTCTAATGTGTTCTCTTTTGTGTTCACCCTGCTCATTAACCTGTCTGTATTCTGTGCGTGTATTTGTCCCTTCTGTCACTGTTACTTGTCATTCAGCCTCTGAAGAAGATCCTGCTAGGATCAAAACGTCAGGCCCTTCTACCTTTACACATTAAAAATAAACTGCTATACACCTTTGGACTTTTGGAGTAATTTGCCATTCTTGCAGATTATGTGATGCGATATTTGATTAATTGTTCCCCGCTAGCCATATAGCCACTTGCCAGTAGACACGCTCAGTTAACACTTAGAGCAACCGTCTGTAAAAAACTTGACAAAAGTATTTCTTTTTGGTCCAAAAAAGCCTCACACACTTATCAGTATATTCTGTTTGTGGAAATGCCAGTCTTTGAAATAAGAATTAGAATTTTATTAATCAGTGGTAATATAAATCAGAAAAAGTAAAAAATATATTGTTTTTAGACTTTATTCATCATAACACTGCAGTGATTTTGCACTTTCTTCAGTGCTTTCACCATCACAAGAGTTTAACCAACTTGTTTGTTCTTTCGTATTTTCAGGTATAAATTTTCCAAATACATCTCAGTATTTATGATTTCAGCAGGGATATTTTTATGTACATTGCTCTCAGCTCAGGACGTGGTGAGTTCATTTATTCTAACAATTAAACCTTGCCGTATATTTCGAGGAGACATTCCTCGAGTTGAATGTGCAAAGAACAATTTTACATAGTATACTTTGTCTGTTTGGACAGGGCAGAAAAATTTGCAAAGTAGTCTGTGGTCTTCAACCAGAAAAAATAATAAAACTTTCAAAACAGCATGAAATTGTTGGTACATATTTGGGTTTCCTGTTCAGAGTAGCTTTGTCAGGGAAAGGTGATGGGAAGAAGTGCCATGAAGTGCAATTTGCATTCTTGAATCATGTGACATTAAAAAAAAAAAAACATTGAAGTGTGTCGTCTAATACTGTATAATAGTAATAATAATAATACTTATTTATATAGCGCATTATACCGGCGATCTCAATGCACCTTCACAATGATGTGATGGCCTGTAACATCCATTACAATCAACATGTAACAACAATGTATTCCATACAGGGCTCTAATTAAAGCATGACATATTGCCTTTGTGCCCGTCCAATTGCAATAATGCCCTTAAGAATTCAACGACTGTCATGCCCTTTAACTCAAGTGGAGTTTACAAAAGGAAGCTCTTCATAAATCGTTCCTGTTTTTCCTGTCGTTCCCTGTACGAGTTTCCTTTCTCACCTTGGAAAAAAAAAAAGGGGGGTGGAGCTCGTTGACCTTTCGAGATTATAAAAGTCGCCTTTGTGCACTCTTGAATGCTGAAAAATTGTTGGGTACCTCTGCTATTCGAAGGAAACTTCTAACTCGCCCTGAAAAAGAAGGTCCCCGTGCCCCTCTTGATCCCTTAGTGGATCCCTTAATGTATGAATATTCATAGAACTTTACCAGCTTGTTGCACCCTCCAGTATGTCTCCTTTAACACTGGAAAGTCTATTAGTCTTGGCAGAAGCGTTTTCTTTGCTTTTTATTAACGGTCTGCTTTTCTCCTTTTTTTTTCCATCTTTCTTCAGAATATATCTGGTACAGATGAAGATGATACTAGTGTATCTTATAAATACCTGACTTGGGCTACAGGTAACAGTGTGACAGTGTTTTTAGTACTTAAAAAGAGGCACTAAGTGTCAAGCACATTTTACCCTTTCAGTTCATCGCTTACAAGTCCACAGCGAATTAAAGGGATAGTCCATGCGTAGCTTATTCGTGGTCGATGAAAGAGGAACACACAATAATGTGAAGCATCATGGTGGAGTTTGGATGTATTATTAAATTGCTATAAAGATGCATTTTTTAATGTAACAACTAGATTGAATTGGATATTAAGTATTGTACCAAATAGTCAGCAAATTGGAGTAAATTACAAATGAGGCCGGTGACAGAATTTACGTTGGCTTCTATAACAGAGTGACGTGCCTCTTGTTTAATGTGGTTGAAACATCAGACAGATGAAAGACCCTTTAAGTTTGACAGTTTCTCTGTTCAAAGAATAAACACAGTCAGATTAAAGAGGAGACACAGGCCTACATTATTATGATCTATGTTTACTATTGAAATAACTGTCATGAACAACTTCCCCAAACAAGCTAATAAGATAAGGTGACCAGACGTCCCCGATTTTATGGGACAGTCCCTAATTACAGTGTGCTGTCCCCGATGAACAAGTGTCCCCGAAAATGTCCCCGATTCGTCAAAATGTTCAGGAATTTCGAAAATATCCCACATTATTAGTAAAATAATTTTAAAAACAAAAATTTAGTCAAGTGTGCAGTCGCAGAACGGAACTAACCAGTATTTCAGGTGGGCCAGTGTAAAGTGGAACATGCTAGATCAATCTAGACTAGCAATCTTTCGTAAAGTAAGTAAATTTCATCTAAGAAAAATCTACATTTTTGAAAATAAAATTGATTTAAAAAGTGCTTCTTAGTATCACCATTTTACATCTAAGCACCTTAGCTACTTGAAAAATTTCCAAAGGGGGAGGGGGACACCCTTAAACCCCTCCCCCATATCAGTCACGCAATGAATGTCCCTGATTCCAGTCAGGCAAATATGGTCACCTTAATATAAGATCCTGATTCCATCATGTAAAAGATATCACAGATTTCATATTCCTTTATACAGAAGGGTGAAGACTTGATCAAGTCTAAATATGACATCATCGATCCACATGTGTTCCACTTTTTCATGTTTTTCCTCATTTATTACAATGTTTGTTTTCTACGATGGGGACTGTTAATGCTGAATCTGATGTAACTTAACCTCTTAAAATGAGCTAATGATGGCATTGGTTACCATGTCAACGCTATTAAACATTCTAACTTGACAACATGAATGGCAAAACAAAAGGGAAAGTCAAAGGTTTCAGGTCCTGCTGGCACTGTGACATCACAGATTTTTTATATGATGACACCTTTCAGATGTGACGTTGACATTATGATATCTCCCTCCCACATGGAACAAGGTTTTTCTTAGCTGCTTCGGGCCGTTGTTCTTTGCAAAGAGCTCCGTTCTGATCGCTAACTTAGATGATAGTTGCATATGCGTCCCCTTTTAACAGTCCAACTGATACTGAAAATGTTGTCACCAATAATTATCTGCTATGTTCCCTTACTCTGTAGTCATGATCAAAGACCCTCATCAAGTTTTCTTTGCTGGGGTAGTAACATGAATAAAGCTCTGCGTGTTATCAGGCTTTGATATTACCAGGTCCCACTTGCAGTTTACAGTTTGAATATGTTAAAAGTAAGACCATTAGTACTTTATGAAAGGGCAAAGAAACAAACTGTGGGGGAAAATTCCATTTTCAGTGCTGTACATGTTGTTGTTGCTAGAGATTGTTATTTCCACACTTTCTAATTCTGTTACTGACAAAACTTACTGATAACCATGCAAAACACACTGCCATAGCACTGTTAAATACTTTCCATGCCATTACTGTGAAGTGACCTATGTATACTTTTGCGTTATTTGAATTAAAATGGTGTGTTTAAAGCATCAAGTAGATGCAGGTAAAGAGAGTCTGTTGTAGATTATATTGTTATGAAACAAGGGCCAGAAGAAAAATACAAAAACTTTTTTTTTTTTTTTTTCACAGGTTTAGGCTTGTTGATGTTTGCATTATTTTTGTCTGCCCGGATGGGAATTTACCAAGAAGTGCTTTATTCCAAATATGGAAAACACCCTAGAGAGGCTTTGTTTTTTTCGGTAAGTTGTCTTTATGTGTTACAAATCACCAGTGATTGTAAAGCAAAAGTAATTTAACAATCCTGTAAAGGTGCAAAAGGTGCTTGCAATTCTGTCATTTTATATTTGTATTTGTATTTATTTTAATTTTTACTTATATTTGTATTTATATTTATGTATATGTGTTTATATATATATATTTTTTCTTTTCTTTTCTTTTCTTTCTTCAGGGAGTCTTCCACATTGTTAGGCTTTTAAGCTTTATGGAAGACTTCCCTCCACTTTGTACTTTTGCGGCAAAACAAATAAATATAAATAAATAAATATATATATATATATATAAAAATTTTAAGGTATTCACAGAAAGCACCCAAAAATAAACAACATGTCCATCATAAGATTTTGATAAATGAAATCTCATATTCCTCATTTGCACTCATTGCCGGACTCTTCGTCTTCAGGTAATAGCGACATCTTAAACTATCCCATCGAAACATTTACAGAGGTCTTTCGTTTTATCTGCCTGATATCGCATGTACTTAATTAGAAGATGTACTCAATTAGAAGAGCAAAAGATAGCTAAAAGAACTATTTTGTTTCTGGACTGTGTCGCCAGTTATTATGACGGCCACGAAAGACACGGATCAATTTGTATATGAATTTGTCAGGGAAAGGTTATCCAGTATCGGATAGCAAAAGGTTTGCTGTGTGAAATGGGTCAATAGCTATACAAGTGCAAAAAAGGAAAGTACAGCAGTTTTGTATGTAAAGGACTTTAAAAGTATTTTATAAAACGGAGAGAGCCCCACAAAATTACAACACAAAATTTGAAGAATAAATTATTTTCTATTTGTCCATACCCCCCTCCAAACCCCACTCCACCCCAACCTAACCCATGCGGCTAGGAGGAGAAAAATTGCACTGAATATTTAGAGTTTTTTTTTCACTTTGGTCCCTCTGCCTGATTGACACATTATAAGAAATGTAATTTTATTAGGTCTGTTATAGGGTTAAGGATGGTGCTTAACTTAACAAAAGATGTCTTCGGTCATAAAGCTAATCTTGACCATGTTGTTGACTGTTATAAAATCGTAGAACAGATTCGGGAATCTAAAGATTATTTTCAGTGATACTCAGGAAGGTTTTGGCAATATTGCTCAAAACAAATTATAGCAAAGCTCGTTTATTGTAATTTATATATTTTGGATTTTGGTACTTTGTTCAAGACATCTCTTAATATAGACAGACAGTTTTTTTTGGGTGGTGGGGGGGGGGGATGGGGGGACTTCAATAATCTATGATGGCTCTTATTTAATCCTGACCTGAAATCAGTCTTGGTGTCTTTCTCAAACCAACTTTGTGCTGTTTTTTTCTTCTTCTTTTTCTCTTCTAATTCACTTTTAAATTTTATATTGCTAACTTGTTAACTTTCTCACGATCTGAACTTTCTGATCAATACAAGTTTTCTAAATGTGTCGCTCATCTTCAAAAGTTGTCCATATCGGATGCATGTTGTGTTTGCCATTTCTGAATATTTTGCAAATTGTGGAGCTGGAGCAGAAAACAAGACTGGTTTGTCTGAAAAAAAAACATTGAAATTCTTCTTTTTTTTCCCCTTTTTTTTGGCAGCATGCATTACCTTTAGTTGGATTTCTCTTTGTTGGGAAAGATATTGTTCATCATGGAGCTATATTGTCACAATCAGGTAAGATTTAACTATTTAAAAGAGAGACTTTTTAACATAAAATGGTACAGGGTTTTTTCAGTCCTCTTGTACACTCCCCTTCACCAGGGAGAATATGCCCAAATATCACCCCCATGAGAATCTGAGATTTTCAATTTGTGAACACCACAGAGAAAAGTACCAGAAATTAAATACTGCTAGTACTGCGAATTGGATTTAAAATCTTCTTTTTGGACTCTCAGAAGCTGCAGTACTCATTCTGTGAACAGTTTATGCATTTGTTTTATTTCCAAGTTTTCCATTCCAATCTTGCGTTGCTGTCTCTTTGTTCCAGCATGGTTTTCTTTGATCATCATTGGTTCGGTAGAACTGACAAATAGCTTTGCAGAGTATGCAGAATATAAAGCAAACCTAACCAACGTAGCAATCTTTGTGATACACAACTTTCCATGTATAACTAACGTCTTAGTAAACTCTTGTTCCCTTTGAAAGATTTTGGGGGTTTACAAGTCGTGTCAAGGGGTGCCATGTATGTATGTATTTTAGATTCTCCTGCAAGCAGGAACTCGCGAAGAAGCCATCATTGGCTTATCAAAGCCGCAAGCTGACCAAAGTCAGTCTCTTAGATTCATATTTAAAGTCCATGATTATGAATTGTCAATTGTCAACAACTCTGTAACTGGACGACATACAATAATCTTGGAGTGACTCGAACCTCGGGACATGTGTCCGTGTGTTATATCATTGCACCACTCGCATGTGAAACATTGTCCATTCATTTATTTTATTGTTCTTATTTTCACTGTGAATGCAAGTGTCAGTTTATTCCAGTATAAATTGAATCAATTTAAAAATAGGAAGTATAGCAGTAAAACGTGTAAAAGGAAATACAAACAAAATTAAAAAGGAAATACAAACAATACATAAAAGTTACGAAAATGAAGTCCTTGTTACAAAATAAAATGCTGAGAAAACATTGAATAAACAAAAGTTGAAAGAGTACAAAGATGTCCTCATATTATAACAAAGGCTGTCATTTTCCAAATTGGATCAAAAAGAGCAGCTCTCTATGTAAGTGAATTTTATGGCAGAATTTCTAAAATTTTACTTATGCTATTTCACAGAGAGGTTAGCTTAGAATGAATGGGATGGCTTCTACAATTATTATAAAGGTTCTTTGCAATTTTTGGTTCCTTGCTGAAAGCAAAGGAATCTTTTGTAGTCAGGTCGGTGTGTGTGTATGTGTGTGACACATTAGTTTGTATGCAAGATAACTCAACAAGGGAATGAATGAACAATGGCATACTTGGTGGGTGGGTGGGTGGTCCATAACGAGTTGATAAACCCTAAGATTTTTGTGCTCATATCATGAATATTAATTAGGTCACAGGGTCAAACATCAAAATCTTTAAATTGCAAAAGCTTGGCAATCACAAGTTGGAGTTTTCTTCAAACTTGGTATGGTGATATTAGTAGACCACCTATTTGTATTAAATAAAGAAAACGGTAACATTTCAAGCAAATGTGGCTCGATGATCTTAAATTCAGACCTACCCCAAGGTCTTCATTCTTCTGTGTGCAAGAAGATTAAAACTGACTTTAAACTCCTGTATGATATCAGATCTTTCTTTGCTGTTTGTGGCAAGTTGTTCTTTGCAAGGCTCTCTATGGCATTGACCAATGGCAACTGGTTGGGCTTGCTCCTTCCTCAAACCTGTTAGAAAACTACTACTATCAGCATGATTTGATCATTAACCAAAGCTTGTGAGCACAAAGATTAAGAGTTTTTTCTTTTTTCTGTTCTTTCTTACAGCACCTGTGACTGTGTATGGTGATATTACAATTCCAGTGATGTGGGCATATCTATTAGGAAATGTGATCACACAGTATCCTTTACCAAAACCAAAACATTGAAATGTAGATAGGGAGACAATCGGGTGTAAAAGTCTCTCAACGGAGGAACATCATGTATTTATAAGTAGTCACTCCCATTTGGGGGTTGGGGATGTTGGATCAAATCAAGCTTTTTACACCTATTGATAAGGTAGAAATAATTGCATTAATAACTAAGAAGCATTAAATCATAATTTTCTTGAGCCCAAACACTCTGTGCTTGACTTTCGTGCTATGTCATATGTGGTGGTCAATTTATAGACTTGAAGAAAGCTATGATGAATGACTAACCCTCAACTTATAATAATAATAATAATAAATAAGTTCTTAATATAGCGCCAAATACCACAAGGCCTCTAGGCGCTTTACAAAACCTAACACAAATAGAAACAAAAAGACAGAGAAACAAAGGAAATAAAAAGTCTAGAAAACACCCCCCTATCCCTGCACTCAATTGCCTCCCAATGTTCCCCAAATGTATGAAATGCCAACTAATACAGTGTGCTTGCAGAGACTATAAAGGCCAGACCCAGAGAGCAATACCCTTCAACCTGCTGCAAGGCCCTAAATTTACACAGAGCAATATCAGAGGTAGAGCATCAATAGGTATACAAAATAAACACTGTTATATACTTCGCATTTGACTTACTGTCAGCACCATAGTCTCCTTGATCAGTATGTCCTAAAAGACAATTTGAAGCACAAAAATTCTGTCGACATATCACAAAGTTACCCTCCGTACAACAACCAATTAAAAATTGTTTTTGCAAGACCTAACAGGTGTGTATACACAAACTTTGTCTTCTCAGTTTAACCACTGTGTAGTAATCTGATGCCCGGTCAGGATTAGGAAATGGGATTTGGTTCTGTCCTTGAAATAACTCAGTTCACCATTGCTGTACTTAAAGGCATTGAAGACTCGCCCCAAACCGCATGTCGCAGTATGAAAAAGTTAACTTTCGGTTGCTTGCAAATGACGTTTTCTTCTTGTCGCTACAAAATGCAGACAGGAATGAAACGTGATACCTTGTTATCTTTTATCTAGACCTGAGATGTCAATCGCTGCTATGTACACTGTGTTGTGGGTATTGACCATAGCTGTATGTACTGACTGTACACTAGTGTCTAATTACCGATGGTAGCAAGCTGTGTGTATATTTTCTGGGATCGATGGTGGTGTTTAACACTTCTGTTACACCTCATTCAAAACTAGATCAGATAACCGGCATGAGATGTTTCTTTGTGCGCGAGTCTTCACACCCTTTAAGTGATGGTGAATGGGATTACTTCACCTCCCTCACTACTTGAAACAGTAGTCAGATGCTAAAGTGCTCTCTAGGCCATGGGATGGGGACATTAGGTATAAATGGTCCTTAGAACTAGAATGGATGCGACAATCATTTGCCTGCCTTTTAATTTTTTGAACCGAAACAAGAAAGCTTGCTATAATTTGTTGTCCATCCACAATCATCATATGGATAGGGTTTCATATGATTGTTTGCAGGCTTCCTGACCCTGATGATTCACCTCTGGTATTATTTGTTAACTTGAGTCTGATTCTGTAACGAGTTCCAAAAACAATAAAACATCAGCTCCCTTTTATCCTCTTCTACAAAGAAGCAGACCTATTCCTCACTATTTATGATTAAGTACACAACTTTGTTTTCCTTTGAACCCTCCCCCCCCCCCACCTCCTCCTCCCTTAAAAGGGAAGTAAGGGCAAAACTAATCGTGCTTTGCAGAAAAATATAACATGCCAAAATAGTGCATACAGAAGAAAAAATAATTATCAAATTAAAGAAAACTTTTTAATCAATTCTTTGTGTCCAGTTTTTGATGATTTGCAGGATCTTGAAATACCCATCGCCATTTTTTCCCTTAACCCCATTTTGTTTCAGATATGTCTGTATAAGAGGCGTTTTCATTCTGACCACGGAGTGCCCGTCCCTTGTCGTCACTTTGGTGGTGACACTGAGGAAGTTTGTCAGCCTCGTGTTTTCCATTTGGTTCTTCCAGAATCCTTTCACCATTGGACACTGGTGTGGTACTTTCCTGGTCTTTTCCGGTGTGCTTCTCTTCACAGAGACATTGCAGAAAGCGAGAACTGTCATATTTGGACAAACTAAGGATGTCAAGAAAGTTGATTAATCAGTGGTGCGTTTTTGTTGTTGTTAGGTTTTTCTCTTGCTTAGACTTGATGTAATTTTTTGTTGTTGATATAGGTGTGCTATATTACCGTTGGTGCCCTCTACTTCGTCCTCATCCCACCATTATGGAAGAAAAGGTTTCCACAAATTCGTCTTTTCATAGAATTAATTTATCATTTTAGTATCATTTCAAATTTTCAAGCAAGTTTCGGGATTTTCCCAAGGATTCTAATGGAACAAAAGGTAGAGAAATTACCAAATCAAGAATCTCATTGAAATGCACCAGTCTTAGATCTTTAGGATAACGTTTATTACAAATAACAATAATTATAATAATGGACATTTATAATGCGCCGGTATCCGTCAAAAGAGACGCTCATGGCGCAGTGACACAAACTGTGCGACAGCAAAACAAATAACAATAAACATAGTACAAGACCAAAATGCAAGCAAAAATGAACAATTAATTAAACAGTTTTCATCAGATGAGTCTTGAGAGAGCATTTAAAAGAAGCAAGAGATGGACTGTGTTTTACATGTTCTGGAAGGCTGTTCCACAGAGAAGGGGCAGCAGCAGCAGCAAAAGCTCTTTTTGCCCAGTGATCGAAAAGTGAGTGTTTGGATGCTTTCTATGTCCGCTTTTGGAAACGTGCAGAGACATCTCATTATTATGCATGTGATGGATTTAAATAATTCACTTACAGGTATAACAAAAGTAAGATATTAATAAATTAAAAAAATTAGGACAACCATAGCTTGTGATATGAAAACTAATTCATCTAATTGGAGTGTTAGCTCAGTGGTTAACGCCGGTGCCTTTCAGTCATAAGGTCCCCGGTTCGAGTCACTCCCAGATTACTGTATGTCGTACAGTTACAGAGTTGTTGACAATTAACAATTCATAATCATGGACGTTGAATATGAATGTAAGAGACTGACTTCGGTCAGCCTGCGGCTTTGATAAGCCAATGAGGCTTCTTTGCGAGTTCCTGCTTGCAGGAGGATCTAATAAAAATATTTAAAAAAAATATATATATAAAATATAATTCCCAGCCTCATAGCTTAGTTTGTTGAGATATGAAATCGGATGAGTGAATTGGACATTAACGTGTAATTTTTATAGATGAAGTACATTGAAAGCTGATAAGGTTTTCATTTAAGATGAAACATGATCATGCTTGCATGTTCAAAATTGCAGTCAACTGTCACATTTTCTTTCTGATGTTGGCTGCTAGGTTGGCAGCAGACCAAGCTATGAATATACCAAAGTTTCATCACCATATCAGTTTCATTCTTTACTCAATCAGATTTTTTGTTTGTGACCTGAAATGGAAACGCATATCAATCGTATAAAACAAAATCATGTTTTGGATTTGTTGTTTTGGATTTGTATTCATTTATGTTTTGGATTCATGTTTTGGACATTCATGGACATTTGGACATTCATGTTTTGGATATGTAAGTGATGAGTAGTCTGGTTAATGGATCTTCATTTGAACCTAACTTGAAATCCATCCAGTTATCAATATGGTGTATCTTCTGTAAGGGGTTATTAAAAGCAGTGAAAGTTTTGTGTTTCATCAATTTGGAAGGAATGGAAAAAATAGACTCTCCTTCAACTTTACGTGACTAGTTTATAATATGTAGGTAGGGTTGGTGGTGGTGGAGGCGGGGGGGGGGGTATGGAGGTGCAAGGAACAGGTTGGATTATTGCATATGAAAGAGATCGATACAACAATGTGTGGTGTGTGCCAAACAAAAGTTCCATTATAATTTAAAACCAAAGGTTTCAGGTATGTTGCAATAACTGCATTCATAAATATGTGCCCAACCAAATTTGACTATTGTGAATGTAGATGTATGTATGTCAGAAAGTCAGTAATAAATACAGTAAAATGAAATCACATTCTCTGTGGGAATACCTATTTGTCAGGTGCTCACTAAAAAATAACTTTAAGAAAACGAATTATATGGTCTGGCTTTGCAGTACATGATGTAAACAGTGTTTCTTAATGTGGTAGAATTTTCAGATAAAACCATCACATTGTTGAAATGAAACTTGAACTACGAGACAAAATGTCGAAATTTTGTCAGAAAACAGAATTTTGACATAGCACATCTACTACGTGATTTTATGAAATGACAAATGGTGGGGTACTATTTCTCTTATGTTCTATAGGCTACATTGAAACACGAAGCCAAATTGGATGACTTCATATGAAAAACTGGTATCACTCACTAACACGGTTTCACATTGGCTCACTTATAAGCAATCATTTTCAAACCTGGTTTCAAGTTAAGTACTCCCAATCTTCCATTCTCCAGCCCTCTCCCTTCCCGCTCTTAAATATGGATAAGCCACCCCCCTCCCCTCGTTTCTAAATATAGATACCCCGTTTTATAGATAAGCCACCCTCCACCACCCTTATAAGATGCACGGTGAAACACCTTACCTCCTTTTGTTAATGAAGATTACCAATATGCAATCTCAAGATATTCAGCAATATGTAGAAAGAAAGTTCCCCTTCTATTGAAAAGGAATTATAGTAATTTATTTTTTATTTTTATTGAGCCCCTTTTACCCTTTACTTTCACCGTGGTAGTCTGTGTAGGGAACTGTATGATAACAACAAAGGCTTAGAATGTCTTCCATGCGAACTAATATCAGTTATGACCAAGTCCTTTCCTTGATTGAATCCCTTTCGACCTGCACTTTGATTGAACCCTCTTTCACCACGATTGTCTTTATTGTTGTATTTCATTACGATATTACATTGCTTGTTGTGAAGGTCCTCCACGCGAACTAACATTTATATAACCAATTCCGCCTCTCCTTAATATACTTCCTTGAGCTCAGGGACCCACTGCCCACGGACAGATCATAAAATTTCATAACCCTCAGTTTACCTAATTTTGGCCACGCAAAGAAGCCAATATTTGGCTTCTTTTGTTTAAAAATCGTCACGACCAACACTTTATAAGGTTCCGCAACACGTGATCCGACCGTGAACTAAAATGAAACTCTTGCGTCTTTGAAACACGCCTAGCGAAGACGATAATGGCTAGAAATGTTTCTAATTGGCTACCTTCGTACGAACGGCAAACGTCGTTTCGTTTCATTTAAACTTCACGATTCGGAAAGTATTTGCAGTCAACAAATTATTACTGGACCGATCAAGATCAAGTTTAGAAAGAAAACACCACCATTCACTGCCAGCTCGTGAAATAGGATTCTATTTATCACACTTATAAGTTTTGGATTAAAAATTCATGTTGGTCGTCAGTGTATTGTGTTCCAGTTGTTCTTGGTGTTTAGGAAAGAACAAATTGTACGAGCGTCTGTCTCGGGATGTTTATTTTTTAATTTTCGATTTACAACTAACTATATTTTAGGCTATATATACATGTGTGTGTGTATATTAATTTATTGCAAGGCATCGAAAACTCGCGGATTTCACTATCCTGTCCAATAGAACAAATGCGCAAGGAGGGATCTTATCGCTTTATCTGATCATCGAAGCCTCGATTAACAAAACTCCAAACCATGTATCAAATACAACTACAAGTCTACGATTTAGTTGTCGCTGTAGGCTTATTAGCTGCTCCTATCAATATATACGCCTTTTGGATTTTGCATAAATACCCGAGAGTGATGGGTTCGGTAGCGTGCGTTTTCCACAAGGCTCTGGCGATCGTTGACCTATTAACCGCCCTATCCTGTATCTCATTTGGTCTTCGAATCATCGTCTCGAGGGACTCGGCTGTGTTGGCAATGTTTACAACCATGTCGACCCTCTCCTTCACCTCTAGTTCTGCTCTGCTGCTGGACGTCATCTGCCTTGATAGATTCTTTGCGATCAAGAAACCGCTCCACCATCTTGTCCATTTCACGCCGAAGAAAGCCAAGGTATACGCCGCATTGGTGATCGTTGGAAGTTGTGTCTACATGATGGTTCAATCCTATCTGACATTTTTCGGTGGGACTAGAGGTAAATTTGATCAGTCCGTAACCGACAAACAGGCCCTCATTAGACAAATTGTGTTCTTCATAACTGCTTTTTTTGTCGTTGCAATTGTAATCACACTCACAGTAATGAATATCCTCTTGCTCATTACGGTAGTACGAGCGACAAAGCACCAAAGAGCTCTGCGAGGTGATACTCTCGCCAAACACGTCTCGGTAGCCTCTAGGACGTCGATGCGGGTCGCGAAGACGGTGTTGGTGATGACTGGGGCTTTTTACATTGCCTTTATGCCAGGCATTCTCTGTGTCGGGCTCATGACTGCCGGATTTAACATTGACATATCAATTATTCATGCCAGTTTCGTAATAATGCAGGGTAATTGTCTCTTTAACCCTTTCATTTATTTAGTCATGATTCCCGCCTTCCGTCGAACTGCCTTGAGAAAATACTGTTTGAGTCAATGGAATGTAGGAGAAAGTATTGAGAGAGAGTCAGTCGAACTCAACCGAGGGCCAACTTTGTAATGTAATTAATTAAGATGTCAGATTGTGGATTCAAGAAAATGTTCAAACTCAAATGAAGAAAATAGGGATAATATCTTTTTTTCTTTTTCTTCTGCATCTATTTCATTCTTCTTTTTATTATTTATCATTGTTTTATAACCAAAACAATTCCATCGCCTTTAGTGTCTATTTTGATGATTCTCGCGTGATATATTTTGCTCCTTAATAAGAATAAATTTTACATCTTGTGTAACTTCATCAGTGTAAATTTTCACTCTTTATAATGCATTAGCATCGTAATAACTACCTCATATTGGTCAACCAAATGTTTTCAAAATGAAATTTTATTCATAAGAATATGTAAATAAGAGCCCCAAAATAGACTGAAACTTGACAAAAAGAACACTAAAAGGCTAGAAGAATTGAAGGGACAGTTGGTAATAAGTAACACCTCAGAAAATTGCTCTATGAATATTGCTAGACTTAAATAATAAGTTAAGGAAACTAAACAACGGAAAACATTTATTTCCACTTTAATGAACAGACTCTGTTTAAAGTATCTCTTTCGAGATCCGGCCCTATAGGATTCACAAATGATATATTGCGTATTTGTGCGTGTGTGTGTATATATAGCGCTATACGGCTTGACTGAATTCATAGATTCAGTAAACTTAAGTTTAATGTTGAAGTAGATGTGTTTAAACATAGGGCTCCATCTATATATATATATATATATATATATATATATATATATATATATATATATATATATATATATATAATCAAATATATAGATGGAGCCCTATGTTTAAAGAATATTACACTTGTCGATTTAATGTAAATATCACTCATATTCACATAGTTAACAGCATTTTCTGCAAGAATTTATAACTGATATAAATATAGTATACACCCAAAAATCGTTAGAAATGTTTGTCTATTTCATTCAAAAGATATTGTTTCTAACATTATAAGAAAGATATTGTTAATATGGATATCAGTATCAGAGTTATATGTATACTATGGATATGTAAAAGATTGATATCTATACAAGTGTTACAGGAACATTAGTATTATATATATGAGTATTTGTATTAATATGTGTATTAGTATCATTATTATGTAACATTCCCGTATCTGAGGAATGTTCACATTGGAGAACGGGAAGTGGGATTGGATTTCGAAACCTCTCCATTAATATTCACTTTAGACAAGTTTATACTGCGTGAGAAAAACTGAAGAGAAGAAGTTTTAAATCATTTAGGGGGATTCTTTGTTTTTGGTTTAAATTGAATGTAGATATGTTAAAGTGACGTCAAGATTAACTTCAAATAAAAATAAACTAAAGTATAACCTCTTCGAAATGATTCATTTTTCATTTATTGTTTAAAGAATTTGAAATAAATTGATAACATTAATGGACCCAATAAATATAGTCAATTTCGACAATACTTTTATCAATCGTTAACGTCTATTGACGTGAACAAAAAAAAATCCAGCGTACTTATTAGCAAAACTGTGCGTTTCGAGCTAATTATAGATCTTTTTATAGTTTAAATAGACCTGTGTTTTAGATTGCACCCTATCAGGTCTAAGATGGTAATTTTTGTCTCGGGGATCACCAGCTCCCCACCCCCTTAACATGTCGGCTTCAACGTCCCTAGGACCAAATCATTGCATAAAGGTTTCTCCCCTGCCTATATATCAGCCTGCAGGAGAAACTTTTAATTCTACCCCCCACCACACCCTTAGGCACCTTTAAAACCCGTGCACTCCACTGAATTGTATAGTATGTTACCGTACTTAACCAAACAGAAGAGCATTTATACACGAAGTCTCATATAAACAGACACAAAGGAAGCAATTGTTAGTGACGAACGTAATGACTATAGTCTCGAAGGAATCTCTAACCTATATCATATTGGCAGTCAATAATTCCACTTCCCTATATTGTAATTCCTTTTTCTGTTTTATATCAATATCATGCGGTTCAATGTAAAAAGTATGATAATATCTGTATCCTATCTGAAAGCCAAATTAACTTCTTCGTAACAATAACAATTGAACAAAATTTTAAATCTTTTAATAAAACAAAAAAGTTATATATTGTACAGTCATAACAATTTAGATATTTTCGAAAGCGTTCGACAAAATGAGGGCGATTTAATTAGTGAAATCTCTTCCTGGTTAAGTTAATGTTTTCAAAGAAATTGAAGAGGCTCTTGAGTTAGCCATCAACAATGGAGTCCAAGGATGAGGGAGTTAAGTTTAGGTGAATATAATTTCAGTAAAACGTTGATATAATTTAAAGTCTTAATTGAACACGTCGACAAGTGTATTCTTGACTTTGAAGTATACAGTCGTGACGTATAGAGGCATACCAAACACGGTATAACCTTGGTTAATTCTTATCAATAATTCCTAATCTCAATCCCTAAATATGATATCAATTTAGGCAAAATTTTGGTATTATTAATTAACGAATAATTATTAATATTGATATGTGTCATATTCCATGCAATTAAGAAGAAACGGGGAAAAATGAGTGCTAGTATTTAAAATTTTATACAGCCTGTTCAGGCTTTCACTATGTACACTTTAAAGTATAAACCAAACTTATCAAAAATTGATTTAAAGGCTTAATTGATGATACTTTCGGCTAATCAGGCCTGATAATAAACTACAAGTCTGAATTTTATTCTTTTATATAAATTGTGTTAATTCAATCATACAAACTATGCTTTTTAACTTCATATAAAACAACATGCAGGGCATCTCAGGACGGTGTTCAATTAAAAAATTGTCCCAACACAATTACACATGCATACATACACATGCACATACACAATTATACAATTGTCCCATGCATACACATGCATGTCCCACACATTTGTTATACGTTGTAAAGATGTTATTTGAGGCCATAACTAAATATCTTTATGCTGTCCGAAATCGAACCCAGATAAGACTCGGACTCGGCTCAGTACAGTACAGAGACTCGGCTGCGCAGAACCAGTACTATGACTCGGAATTGTTTGTGAAGGACTTGGATAGTCAAATGACTCGAGGACTCGAATTAAGATAAGTGAGTCCAAATCAAAATGTATATGAGAACTATAGAGTCGCCTTGCAAGCAAGGGCGGCGGAAGCACTTTTAATCTGGGGGGGGGGGGCACCGACATCAAAGGGCACTTTGCAGAAATTCGATTGGAATGATGCAGCCTTATATTTAGTACCCTTTATAACTCTTATTGTATTATCTTATTTGCGTATACACATCACTCCATCAACGCCCCCCCCCCCCCCCTCAAGAAAAATATGCATACTAGCACTGCAATATCCAATGTGCAAATTGGGAAACAAGGAACAAGTTTTCTTTTGAGACAAAATGAGGTGAAATCATGCTAGTTGCTAATGTAGGAATCTTCCGAATTAGAGTTTATTTCTTGTTAATACCTTAACAATTTTTTTCCATTCGAAATAGCTTTGAGTTTGACCCACAGAAATTCATTTAAAGTCAGGGGCGTAGCCAGGATTTGCAAAGTTGTATGCACGACTATCTGAGCGGAGCGCCACCATCAGTTGGCGCGGAGCGTCAAGAAATTGTTTGGTTTTACAAACCCCTCAGATGGCCGGAAACGGCCCTTCCCGAGTGTTCATTCTGGTTCCCTGGCCTCTTGCTAAACTCCTTCTTGAGACACCTCAATTTTTATGTAGAAAAAGGGCACATTTTTAACCTGAGGAAAAGTGGGGGGGCACGTGCCCCCTGTGCCCCCCGGTTCCGCCGCCCTTGCTTGCAAGTATACACTTGCAGTCTACAGCGACTAGAAAAATCGTATCATAAATCTTTGTACGTAGCCTACAGTATTTTGCGGGGGTGGGGTGGGGATGCGGGAGGAGTTTGGTTTATTCTAATTATTGGTATATAGGTAGGCCTATATATTGGCCAGTTTTACTGTATTTACACATCTTACTTCATATTTTTATGTTTTCTGTAATAAGTTGCTAAGAGATCAGATGCCGGCGATTCCCAGAAGTCTGAGCCCCCCCCCCCCCCCGCCACCGAGCTCCCCACATCCACAAGAAAATATTACGTATCAGCACAACTTTACTAATCCTATGAGTTATAGATCTAATTTACGGCCAATATATACGCTCGCCCGAGAATGTTTTTTTTTTTAAAATAATTAACAGCAGGGAAGAGGGGGAGGGGTGGTTGCTGATGTGGGTAAAGAGACAGAGGATCCGTTTATTTGATAAAAAGGACGTTTCATTTCAGCAAGATTTGCTCCGTAACCTATTGTTATCCCGAGATATTGAGACCTTTAGAGAGCAAACATAGTCCCTTTTCTCTAACTTGGCCATTTTACTCCTGCATTCTACCTTTTCATGGGTGGTCCACGCCGGATTTCGGAAACTTTTGTTAAGCAGTCTTGTAATTTTGTTCTATACCGCATGTTAGAGGGTGGGGAGCTGGTGATCACCGAGACAAAAATTACCATGCATCTTAGACCTAATAGGGTGCATTCTGAAACATAGGTCTATTTAAACTATAAATAGATCTATGATCAGCTCGAAACGCACATTTGTGCTAATAAGTACGCTGGATTTTTTTTTGTTCACGTCAACAGACGTTAACAATTGATAAAAGTATTGTCGAAATTGACTATCTTTATTGGGTCCATTAATGTTATCAATTTATTTCAAATTCTTTAAACAATAAATGAAAAATGAATCATTTCGAAGAAGTTATACTTGATTTCATTTTTATTTGAAGTTAATCTTGACGTCACTTGAACTTATCTACATCAACTTAAACCAAAAACAAACAATTACCCTAAAGGATTTAAAACTTCGTCAGTTTTGCTCACGCAGTATAAACTTGTGCAAAGTGAATATTAATGGAGAGGTTTCGAAATCCAAGCCCACTTACCGGTCTCCAATGTGAACATTCCTCAGTTACGGGAATGTTACATAATAATGATACCGTAATACACATATTAATGCAATAGTCCTATATAATACTAATGTTCCTATAACACTTCAATAGATATCAATCTTTTACATATCCATAGTATACATATAATTCTGATACTGATATCCATGATATTAACAATATCTTGCTTATAATGTTAGAAACAATTTCGTTTGAATGAAATAGACAAACATTTCAAACGATTTTCGGGTGTATACTATATATTTATATCAGTTATAAATTCTTGCAGAAAATGCTGTTAACTATGTGAATATGAGTGATATTTACATTACATCGACAAGTGTAATATTCTTAACACGGTTTGATCAAAAAATATATTGATGGAGCCCTATGTTCAAACACATCTATACTTCAAAATTAAACTTAAGTTGCCTTAATCTATGAATTCAGTCAAGCCGTATAACGCTTTAAATATATATACACACGCACAAACACGCAATATATCATTTGTGAATCCTTTAGGGCCGGATCTCGAAAGAGATACTTTAAACAGAGTATGTTAATTAAAGTGGAAATAAATGTTTTCCGTTGTTTAGTTTAATTAACTTATTATTTAAGTCTAGCAATATTCATAGAGCAATTTTCTGAGGTGTTACTTATTACCATCTGTCCCTTCAATTCTTCAAGCCTTTAAGTGTTCTTTTTGTCAAGTTTCAGTCTATTTTGGGGCTCTTATTTACATATTCTTATGAATAAAAGTTTAATTTTGATACACCATCAACTTTGGAAACATTTGGTTGACCAATATGAGGTAGTTGTTACGATGCTAATGCATTATAAAGAGTGAAAAATTACACATGATGAAGTTACACAAGATGTAACTTTTATTCTTATTATAATCACAATATAAATCAAAATATATCACGCGAGCATCAACAAAATAGACACTAAAGGAGATGGAATTGTTTTGGTTATAAAACAATGATAAAAAGAAGAATGAAATAGATGCAGAAGAAAAAGAAAAAAAGATATTGTCCCTATTTTCTTCATTTGAGTTTGAACATTTTCTTGAATCCCCAATCTGACATCTTAATTAATTACATTACAAAGTTGGCCCTCGGTTGATTTCAACTGACTCTCTCTCAACACTTTCTCCTACATTCCATTGACTCAAACAGAATTTTCTCAAGGCAGTTCGACGGAAGGCGGGAATCATGATTAAATAAATGAAAGGGTTAAAGAGACAATTACCCTGCAGTATTACGAAACTGGCATGAATAATTGATATGTCAATGTTAAATCCGGCAGTCATGAGCCCAACACAGAGAATGCCTGGTATAAAAGCAATGTAAAAGGCCCCAGTCATCACCAACACCGTCCTCGCGACCCGCATCGACGTCCTAGAGGCTACCGAGACGTGTTTGGCGAGGGTATCACCTCGCAGAGCTCTTTGGTGCTTTGTCGCTCGTACTACCGTAATGAGCAAGAGGATATTCATTACTGTGAGTGTGATTACAATTGCGACGACAATAAAAGCAGTTATAATGAACAAAATTTGTCTAATGAGGGCCTGTTTGTCGGTTACGGACTGATCAAATCTACCTCTAGTCCCACCGAAATATGTCAGAGAGGATTGAACCATCATGTAGACACAACTTCCAACGATCACCAATGTAGCGTATACCTTGGCTTTCTTCGGCGTGAAATGGACAAGATGGTGGAGCGGTTTCTTGATCGCAAAGAATCTATCAAGGCAGATCACGTCCAACAGCAGAGCAGAACTAGAGGTGAAGGAGAGGGTCGACATGGTTGTAAACATTGACAACACAGCCGAGTCCCTCGAGACGATGATTCGAAGACCAAATGAGATACAGCATAGGGCGGTTAATAGGTCAACGATCGCCAGAGCCTTGTGGAAAACGCACGCTACTGAACCCATCACTCTCGGGTATTTATGCAAAATCCAAAAGGCGTATATATTGATAGGAGCAGCTAATAAGCCCACAGCGACAACTAAATCGTAGACTTGTAGTTGTATTTGATACATGGTTTGGAGTCTTGTTAATCGGTGCTTCGATGATCAGATAAAGCGATAAGATCCCTCCTTGCGCATTTGTTCTATTGGACAGGATAGTGAAATCCGCGGATGAGTTCTTGATGCCTTGCAATAAATTAATATATACACACACATGTATATAAAGCCTAAAATATAGTTGTAAATCGAAGATTAAAAATTAAACATCACGAGACAGACGCTCGTACAGTTTCCTAAACACCAAGAACAACTGGAACAAAATAACACGACCAACATGAATTTTTAATCCAAAACTTTTAAGTGTGATAAATAAAAGCCTATTTCACGAGCTGGCAGTGAATGGTGGTGTTTCCTTTCCAAACTTGAATTTGATCGGTCCAATAATAATTTGTTGACTGCAATTACCTTTCGATTCGTGAAGTATAAAAACGAAACGACTTTTGCCGTTCGTACGAAGGTAGCCAATTAGAAACATTTCTAGCCATAATCGTCTTCGCTAGGCGTGTTTCAAAGACGCAACATTTTCAGTTTAGTTCACGTTCGGATCACGTGTTGCGGAACCTTATATAGTGTTGATCGTGACAATTATTAAACAAAAGAAGCCAAATATTGGCTTCTTTACGTGGCCAAAATTAGGTCAACTGAGGGTTATGATCTGTCCGTGGGTCCCTGAGCTCAAGGAAGTGTATTAAGGAGAGGAGGAAGCTCCCCACATCCACAAGAAAAAAATTCGTATTAGCACAACTTTACTAAACCTATAAGTTATAGATCTAATTTACAGCCAATACGCTCGCCCAAGAATGCTTTTTTTTAAATAATTAACAGCGGGAAGGAGGGGACGGGACGGGAGGGGTGGTTGCTGATGTGGGTAAAGAGACAGAGGATCCGTTTATTTGATAAAAAGCACGTTTCATTTCAGCAAGATTTGCTTCGTAACCTATTGTTTTCCCGAGAATTGAGACCTTTAGAGAGCAAACATGGTTCCTTTTCCCTAACTTGGCCATTTTACCCATGCATTCTACCTTTTCATGGGTTGTCTAAGCCGGCTTTCGGAACCTTTTGTTATAAGCAGTCTTGTAATGTTGTAATTAACTTAAGCTATATTTGGTACCAAATTGGTTTTGTATGTTCTCCAAGAAAATTTGAAATATTGTGAGTTATATGTGACACTAAACCTTGATCATTTCATATATGCATGGTGTTCGATCACGGTCAATATGCATGGCTCCATAGAGCGCATAACTCTTATACAGAGCGACAAAGAACAGAATCCAAGTACTTCTAGATCGCCCTTTGATATGCAAATAAAGGGAAGATAAATACGTTACAATGGATCAAATGCAGAAGGAGGGAGTGCGCATAAAGAATTAACATAGCCTGTATTAAAATATGCTTAATCTATACCGTATAGTCTTAATTAGATACAATCAAATAAAGTGGCGATCTTGATAAACTTACAAACAGTATATACAACAACTGTACTATAGATTTACGCACACGGAGACATACAACAACAAAATACACACATGCACACTCATACGCGGTTTTAACGTCTAAGGAAACATACGGTACTCTACCAAGAAAGTAAACCTTGATATTAAAGAAATCAAAACTATGGCTATTGCTGACATGTTTGGAACGAAGACCTCTCAGTGGGTAAGTATAAGACGTCTCAACGATTACCAAGATTGCTATATAGACCATTAGGCTACCGTCGATTTGCGGTATAGGCTTATTTAACTCCCAGGCTTTCTCTGTGTAGGACAAGATTTTGTTTGAATTCCTGTTTTGGGCCTTAGGCCGGTGTAGTAGTACAAACTGTCGCATATACCCCATATTCTGTACATATACTGTCCTAGTCCCGCGGACACTTTGTACAGGGGGGGGGGGGGCAGTCTGTACTGTCAAACCGGCGACCCGCCTGCAACGGATAGGTATATATTTGACGTCA
The DNA here is from genome assembly GCF_037975245.1 of Apostichopus japonicus. NCBI lineage: Eukaryota > Metazoa > Echinodermata > Holothuroidea > Aspidochirotida > Stichopodidae > Apostichopus > Apostichopus japonicus. The sequence continues at coordinate 13,803,771 of NC_092580.1, forward strand.
GTTTGTCATATGTTTGTTTCGTATACATTGCGTAACTTATTTTCATCCGTTCATTTCGTACGGCGGTCAAACGGATAACAGTAGGCCTACATACCATCAACAAGACTCCAAAATAGGCCTACATGAGGTCTTATAGGTCAATGACTTGGAGTAAGCGGTTGCATGTGAAAGATAATAAATAAATAAGAAGAAAAGGTTTCCGTTTTAAAGAAAAATATATATTGAAAGAAAGTTTGGATTTAATGTAGTTTTAACTGTAGGCTATAGCTAGGCCTACATAAAGTGGATTACTGTGGCTTAGGTAACGTAATACCAAATGCATGGGTATAGGCCGTTTTTTCATACCATTTACTTTCCGGGTGTAATTTTGTAACAATATGCATTCAGTTTTACGTGAACTAGAAACAAACCCTCAAAAAATCCTTTTTTCTTATATCTCGTTCGACATGATCGTCACTATTTCCAATCATATGATTAGAAAAATTAATTAATGAAATTCTCTATTGAGCGTCACCAAATGAAAAGTCAAACATAAACAATCTAGTTCACCTCTCCATGGTCGTGTTCGTTCTATTCAATTAAGATAATTTTGTTTGTTCTGTATTATCCTTGTATTCTCCAATGACGTTCAAAGGGCAAATAAGTAAACCACATAAGAAAAGCCCTAATTGGAAATAAAACTTTGCCCTACCAGAAATGAAATTTCTATAATTAGGCCTATAGTGCAGTTCAAAATAAAGAAAGGGAAATGAAAGGAAATAATAATGAAACCACTTTATTATTCCTTATCAACCTATTGCAGGCACGTATATTAAGGTCGTGGCAGATCACAGCTGTTTTCTGTAATGATTGCCGTGTTTAACACTAATTAATAAGATAACATCACACGTACACACAGCAAGAGCGATCGAGAAAGCAACAAATCGTATCTCTCAATTTCAATGAACCACTCATCGACAGAAACGCAATTTACACTTTTCTTTATCTCTCTATCTATTTCTTTCTCGTTACCTCACTCTCTTTCTTTCTCTATCTCTCCATCTCTGTGTTGAGAAGATATATTCTGTCCTTCAACCTTGAAGAATTGCTAGGAAATATGCTCTCAAAAGCACCTGTCAGGCTTCAGAGTTGGCTAAAAAAATGGAACTTTTGCTATGGTTAATTAGCGGGTTTATATGTAAAAACAAAATAAGATAAGACTTTAGTTCACGCATTACTTCAGTCTCGTTTTAGCGCCATCTGTTCTCTCTTTGCGTTCATGCAAGTTACAACCAAGCATAAAGATGACGTGGCCCGACCTATCTTTACTTACATCCGTTTTCCTTGTAAAGATTATCTTGCGTCTCGTGGAATCGGTATGTATATAGTCTCTACATGCTGCTAACGACACAGTGAATACCATAAAAAAAGGACTCCCGTATTTCACGCAGTTTGGGTATCGGGAGAGAACAGTGGCGTCACCAAGGGGGGGGGGGGCTGGGGGATGGGGGGCTGGGGGGCACGTGCCCTCTTGAAAAATCGTGCCCCCCCCCCAGAACAATAGCTGTTTGCTTTAGATGACTGGTTACCCTTCTTCCTTTTTCGGTACTCAGTCTTACCGCATTTTTGCTATCCGTAGCCTACTTTCAATGTGTGCGCCCAGTTTCGGTAAACTGAAAACAGTTGTCTATCCAGCAACGCTAAATATATTACATTTCTGTAAGTATTCATCTCGGACTGAGGGTTTGAAAACAAATTATATAGCGTGTGGTTTGTCAATGAAGAATATCCCAAACCTGTGAAATCCATGTATGATGTTGCTTTGGGGCAAACTAATTTTTATTAGTTAGGCGTTGAAAGCTTTACAACCATGTAAAAATGGTACCGTTTGGTTCAGTAGTTTTGTCGGAATCGCCTGTTGTATGTAACAAAAACCAAGTAACAGATTGCCATCTAGTAATAGATAATTGATATGCAAACGACCACGTGATCAAGGTCTTAGTTATTCGTTTCGTGTTTGTTGAACTCCATAAGTACTGAAACGCTTCAATATGTGTTAGAATTGTTTTCGGTCAAACTAATCTACCATATGATTCATCTCTTGTAAACTATAAGGCGAAACATTACTGTTTTTTGTGATATTTTTGACTAGGGCGATCGTACTCTGTTTTAGGGAATACGACAATGCACTGAAATATATATACACACTATGAACGTCTGCACGTAAGTACAAATAGATATTTGCGTGCAAAGTAAAAGTGTATATGTAGGGTACACTTAATCGCATATAGACTAGCCTTCTACCACATGATCGTACGGCGAGTTTGCCGATTGAACGCAGTTGCTATGGAGTTTAACAGTGGTTCCAACTACTGAAAATATATAGAATGTCATTGTAAGATACGGTAAGTGACCTACTGTTTTAAAGGATTTGGTATAGAAAGGTAGCAGTTGGTCAAGGCGATGAATTCAGCCTTCGTTTGATTCATAATCATATATCTTAATTGGTGCTTAGGCAACCTAGCCTATTATCAGTACTAAATACTATACGTAGCTATAGACCTAACACTAGTAACAGTAGGCCTAATAATACTTAATAAAGTATTAGTGTATAGCTGAGAAAGTGGTAAACGGTTCTGGTGCGATTAAACCTGCTTCAAATGAGTTCAAGTTGTTTGTTGATTAATAAGTTGAACACGAAAGGAAAATATTAAGGAATAACCATGGGTGCTTGACTGTGCAAAGATCAATTGTGACGAGCAATGGATGTTTGCATAAAATAGTAGGCCTAGTGGCTGTAGAAAATGATCCTATCCCACTCCAGACCCATGAATCAATTTGTAATGTACTTTGTAGAATCAGTGATGTACGTATTGCGCTATCTTTAATCCAACAAACGACCTAAAACGTTTTCATATGAGGATTTGTGCAACGGTGTAGCTTATTTCATATTTACGATCTGATTTGAATATTATTTCTGGCTTGCAGTATGACCTAAGGTGTGATCATAAATGTTTAACAATATAGTCCTGGGACAAGAGGAACATATTGAAACCAGGGGGTTGATATGTTTTGTGCTAAACTTCGAACATCCGTGATATTGTCTCGATTCACATTGACAAAACTTATAATTTTCCTTTAAATTGTACATACAGTCATCCCATTTACTTAAAATTTGATGAAGCAGTACTGTATGAAATTTTGAATGCAATGAATTTCATTGGTATGTTTGTTTTTTTATTGGGCAAAGTCGGAACACTACCTAGTTCAACTAAGTGAATAATTATGTACATCAAATCACGTATCAATGTGCAACTATGACGTGACTCGTTTGCATCAATTTTCATTAATGGTACAATCAGTAACAACTTCAATGATCAATTACTCAAAAAGCAAGGCTCCCCCTTCCCCCCCCCCCCCCCCCTTGGACTATGACAAGTTAAAACTAAGTTCGTAAGTCCTGACCCTTCAAGCGGTGTTATCAACTACTTTTATTTTTGCGATATTTTGAACAAAATCGACGTATAATTTATTTGTAATAGACACTTCATTATTTCTGGTGATGCGTTTAATATCTTAACTGTCTTTAGATAATATTGAATTCATGCTTTAGATAGTACTTTCACAATACAGCAAATTGATCCATTTGTGTATGTTTACTACAGCAATCCGTTATTATACTTTTAACGTGTGTCACGTGTTCAACGGTCGCCGGAAACGTCTGTATTCGACTGAGTTCAGATGTCAGCTGTTCGGAAGTAAGTTTCACTTAAATCGATATTAACTTTTCCCTATTTTTCCTATTCCTATTTTCGTATTTAGTTGTTTGTTTTTGCGTAAGGATAATTTATGATACTTTCAACAATGCGCTAGTGATTACAAAGTACAATATAGAATTATTAGCTGTAAACTTGTCTTTATGTAAAATTAAACAAACGGATTCCCCACTGTGTACTTTTTGTAAGAACGAAAATGAGACAAGGGAACGTTTAATTTGGACATGTAGCGTTACATGTCCTTTAAAAAAATCCGATCGGCTTTGACGTTAACATCGAAAATATTATGCTTTTTTTAGACGATATTAGACATCCATCCAATTTTTACTCATTGCACGCAAAATACTTTATCTTCAATTTTAAAACGAACAGTATACCTTCCAATGATACAATATTTTACCACAAACTTCGCTTTTTGTTGGAAGTTGAGTTTTATATTTTGCCAAACACGATATGATGACTTACATGCGTTACGTTTTCAAGAAATTTTCACGTAAACTAAGGGCTTTACCTAAACCAGTGTATTGTTTCTTGTAATTAGAAAGAAGGATCTATATATAAACGATGTCAATGTTAAGTAAAGTTTGTAAATACTATGCATAAATTATCTTCATGTTATGTTAATATTACAATTACCACATTATGTTAATGTTTTGTTAATATTGTAAATACTAACTTTTGGAACAATTATGATGCTGGAATATAAGGGGAAGAAAGTTGAATATTGCATAAATGAGATTTAAAATATAAAAAGGGTATTGTTCAGAGCAGGCTTCTTTAGAATAAGCATCTGAGAACAATCCTGCCAGAATCTGACATTTATCAATTTACATAATATACACTGCAGGCTTTATGCAGTAAACACTGTTTACTATAAAGTTATTCATTTTACTGTCATTAACCGACATGCAGTTGTTTTTTAATTATAAGACATAACCTTACAGTATCTAACATTTTTCTATGACTGATTTTTGAGATTGATCATGAAACACAGAAACAATACATTAATGGTTAATTGGGCGTGCAGCTGGAGGCTCATTACAGCATTTGTTATTTACAATCTGTATTCAAATTTTGTTACTTGCCATATGATTTTAGTTTTATAACTTTTTGTTATACGAAATGTATATTGCCCTTTTTTATTCATTTCGGAAGTGTACTGACTGGGGTTCATGCGTACCTGGATCCTTACCAATCGATCCATGGGTTGATTTCGCTATTAGGACTCAGTATGAGATACAGGTAAGAAAGGGGTCTTAGGGGATGTGATGGAGTCATCATATATGTGTGGTAGGTTCCAGTTCTAATCTTGTTAAACCGTATTATCCAGTCTTTACCAATTCTGTTACCAATCTTATCAAATCAATCCCATACTGATAATGCAGTATAGGGGTGAAGTAAATTAAGGGGGGAACCATACAGGCGGCAGGCCTGGTATATATTCTTGCCATTCTTACACGTATTATAGCAAATACTTTACACTGAAATCAAAATGAATATTTTTAAAGATCTTTCAATATTGCTTGATTATTATTATTGTTCACCACCATGACCATCATCATCATCATCATCATCATCATCATCATCATCATCATCATCATCATCATCATCATCATCATCATCATCATCATCATCATCATCATCATCATCATCATCATCATCATCATCATCATCATCATCATCATCATCATCATCATCATCATCATCATCATCATCATCATCATCATCATCATCATCATCATCATCATCATCATCATCATCATCATCATCACCATCATCATCATCATCATCATCATCATCATCATCATCATCATCATCATCATCATCATCATCATCATCATCATCATCACCATCATCATCATCATCATCATCATCATCATCATCATCATCACCATCACCATCACCATCACCATCACCATCATCATCATCATCATCACCATCATCATCATCATCATCATCATCATCATCATCATCATCATCATCATCATCATCATCATCATCATCATCATCATCATCATCATCATCATCATCATCATCATCATCATCACCATCACCATCATCACCATCATCATCATCATCATCATCATCACCACCATGACCATCACCATCATCATCATCATCATCACCATCATCACCACCATGACCATCATCATCATCATCACCATCATCATCACCATCATCATCATCATCATCATCATCATCATCATCATCATCATCATCATCATCATCATCATCATCATCATCACCATCACCATCACCATCACCATCACCATCACCATCACCATCACCATCACCATCACCATCACCATCACCATCATCATCATCATCATCATCATCATCATCATCATCATCATCATCATCATCATCATCATCATCATCACCATCACCATCACCATCACCATCACCATCATGATATTTAATATACATACATGCATGCACCCATATACATACAAGCATGTATGCATGTGTACACACACACAGAAAACGTTTTATTTTAATTTTTAATCCCCTTCGGTCGTCGCTTCAAAGAAGTTGCTTTAATTCATTCTCAGCGGGCAAATTGGCGTTCCTGATGTTTAAGCCGAAAGTTGTCGTTGTTTGAGACTCGATTCCCAGGAATGTTTGTGGCTATCCTTGACCTGTCCGTCCATTAGTCCTTCTGATCAATGGCATTAATTCTGTATCAAGTTATGTGGAAAGTTGCTTTCATTTCTGTTTTGATTGCCGAGTCATTCTTATTCCTACAAAGAGTTTTGTTTTCGACTCTTCAACTGTAATGCACGTTGCAAATGCTGCAGTAGAAAATGGTGTAGGCGCAAGGCATTTTGAAGAGACAGTCTTAGATTCTCTGTCGAATATTTAATTTGAGTATAGCTTGGTTGCTTCTGAAAACAATATCAGTGAAATCGACAAGTGTGTACACGCCTTGCAATATTGTTTTAAACCCCAGGCTTCTTATATCTTCAGTGTACTCCTTTACATGAAATTATATTGTTTTCAATAGATCGACGAGATATTTGATAACCTGCAACTTCTTGACGTAAGTAGAACATTCATTAAGAGGTATTTTACACACAAAATTTGTTACGAATCTTCATAATTCCTGACATCAGCCAAACTCGGAAATATTAGCTCTTTATGTAGGCTACGTATATTTGAACTATGTTTATTTATTATATTTACGTTTTTGCTTCCTTTACAATTTGTTTCTAACGATCCCAAATAAAATTGGAGTTGTCATTAACTTTTATGAATCTTCGTTTTGATACGCATGCTTTCTTAAGACTGGATCCTTGATTTTAAGGAGGGTGGTTTTGGATATGGGGTTGTTGTTGCCGACTCCCACGATGCCGTATGAGGGTTCTCCCTCACTCCTTTTATTATTAACGTATTTCAATGATAATTACTATGGAATGATATAGACCACTTATTCCCATTGTGCAATCCGGGTGAATATTAAGTGACGAAGAAAATGCAATGTGTTATTTGTGAGCGCAAACACTGAAATACAATTTACGATTTGAATTGTTGACAAAGTTTTGACGTTATTTTCCTAATTTTTTCAATCCTCTCAGATCAATATTAGTTAGTTCAGCTTTTCCGTAGATGTATATCTAAACATGAAACCGCAAAGGAAAGGTCGTAATTTGATGCTCTTTTTAACATCCATATGTAAACCTTCTATTTTCCATATAGGCGCACAACGCATTTAACAACCGTGCTGATGGTTACGGGAGTAAGTTAAGTTAACGTACCCAACCAGTTTATCCCTCAATATATTCTCAATGTACCCAACTTTATACTCAAATGGTCTCAATTTATTCTCAATGTACACCAAGTTTATCGTCATTGTACTCAAGTTTATCCTCAATGTACCCACGTTTATACTCAATTTTCTCAGGTTTATCCTCAATGTACCCAAGTTTATCCTCATTGTACTCAGGTTTATCCTCAATGTACCCACGTTTATACTCAATGTTCTCAGGTTTTTCCTCAATGTACCCAAACTTTATCCTCAATGTACTCAAGTTTATCCTCATTGTACTCAGGTTTATCCTCAATGTACCCACGTTTATACTCAATGTTCTCAGGTGTTTCCTCAATGTACCCAAACTTTATCCTCAATGTACCCAAGTTTATCCTCGTTGTACTCAGGTTTATCCTCAATGTACCCACGTTTATACTCAATGTTCTCAGGTGTATCCTCAATGTACCCAATTAACTGTATCCTCAATGTACCCAAGTTTATCCTCGTTGTACTCAGGTTTATCCTCAGTGTACCCACGTTTTTACTCAATTTTCTCAGGTGTTTCCTTCAATGTACCCAAACTTTATCCTCAATGTACTCAAGTTTTATCTCCACTGTATCCCATAAGTTCGAACTTCCATTTACTAATATTTATATTTTATTTTATTTGAAAGAGGAATGACGTTGTTTAGGTCATCTCAAATTTGCATGCAGGTTTTGCCGTCAATTTGATAATTTTTTCTATAGTGTAGGCTACAGATACTAAAATCCCATACCAATAATGATCATTAGCTATACTTGACGAGTAAGTGGAGTTTTTATTTCAAATAATGACGACATATAACCATTTTTTTTCTCTTTATCTCCGATTTGAAAAAAAAAGGTGTCATAGTGACCAAACAAAATGAGAATTAAACGGACTGTTTTAATCACTTACCAATTTTAGTTTGCCAAAATGTTGATGACAGTTTGGAGCAACATACAATATATAAGATTTAACAAACTCTGAGGAGCCGTTCGCCCTAAGTTTATCTAACGTCTGAAAGATTGTTTCATATTTGCTAAAATTTCAATTTCATTATACATTTCTAATAGGGAATGACACATGTGAATGGCCTCCACCATACGGCAAGCCTTGCTTTGGTTTGGCCAACCACGAATTTAGTGTAACTGATATGCTAACCATGGGAATTCGTGGCATTGAATTTGACCCATGGTATTGTTTTGATCAGGTAAGTTTTTTTTTAAATTTGATGAAAGCTATAGAAAAGCATGAAATAACTATAAAGCTCAATTTACGTCATTACGCATATTCTCATAAATCCGTTGGATATGTTATACGAACGAGGTATCTGCATCTCAGTCTTTAAAAAAAAGAAGAAAACTATTAATAATACAAAGGAACTGTCATCTGCCAAGGTTAAGACGATATGAAGATATCTCCAAAAGGGTACAATAAAGCTGTGTGATCCTCAACTGTCGGCGGTTATAATCCGCCTCTTCAATTTTAATATGTTTTTTACTTTTCGTTCAGAGGATGAGGGGTGAAATTCTTTACAATTGTTGACATTTCGTACCCGTCTTGCACTGCGTGTCCTATATATGAAATCAATATACGTATAGCAAAAATGAAGAAATAAAACAAAACTTGTTCTACCAGTATATAGGTGGAAAGAAAATGTAAAATTTTGATAAGTTCTTGATTAAACTAGCGATACATGATATGGTAACACGAAAGCGTAACTTCAAGGGCACTTCTAATGTCATTTATTAAATGAAACAGAAAACAAAGAGGTTATAGGCACGAAATAAACCCGAAACGTATTATTTGATTACGGAATTGAAACTCCGCACTAGTTCACTTTCATGAAAAAAATTAAAAAAAATATGTAACTATACGACGATTGTGTATGTTGAGAAGTATGGCTGTTATATAGCAATACAAGAGACAAAACGTGTAACCAAATGCATGCGCATGCGCTTGCGCTTGCTCTCGAGGAAAATTAATATTGAAGCCAACCCTTTTCTTTCATCATTCGGATATTACATGTGAATTAAATATGACATCCTGCCTTGTAACGATTTAGAGGACGGTATCCTACATGGTTTTGTGGGATTCGGTAAGTTTTGGGGTTATATTACCTTTGACCCTACGACATCATTACGGTGACACGAAGGCATAACAACCCACGTCCAGACATACATACTCACCAAGTGTGAAGTCCATGAGCTTTTCGGTTACGGAGTACTTACGCGACTGAACGCTTGGTTTTCCCCTTGACAAATTTGGCCAACTTTACGATTGACCCTGTTGTGATCACGTAAAATTGGTGGCGTTCTACAAACTGAAAGCCTTCAGGGTCTGATATACCAGATGGTTTGCGGGTTTTGGCTTCTTGGTCACTTTATAGTATGCTCGCCTAATATGGCCAAAATAATGGGGTTTTGTTCTTAACCTCCCTCCTCATCACCCACACTCCCACCCCCACCCAAGAAACAGAAATATTAAAACTTCGACTCATATAAGATAATCTTTACTTGTTTAATTCAATCTACCAATCCCCAACCGGCGACTCTCCCGAATACGAAAATGATATAGTTCCCTCATCTGTTTAAAACAATCACAAATAGCCTATTTGTTTTACCGTAGATGCGGCTTGCCCATCTTGGTACCTCTTTCAAAGTGGGATGTCTTGAACGAAATAAATTGTTCGCAGATGGAGTCCAGGAAATTGCGGACTTTCTGAATAAGCCTGAAAATACAGGCCAAATCATCAGAGTTTACATGAATGTAAGTTAAGGTCACAATTTTTTCATGCAAGTAGGCTATATAAAACATCATACGACATTCTTCGTGTAAATAAAACGGTCATACTTTAACCATGTACGAGTATGAATCGCATTCTTCATGTATTCTTCACGTAAATATGTTGGCCGCATTTATCATGTAAATGTGAATTACATACTTACTATAAAGCATGCATAAGTATTCTTGTCGTAAATATATATAGGCCTATATACCGCAGGTCACTATAACCGTGTACTAGTATGAATCACATTCTTCATGTAAGTATTGTATCATATTCTTCACGTTAATATATTTAGGCCACATTTATCATGTAAATGTGAATTACATACTTAATATTAAGCATGCATAAGTATGATTGACGTGAATATAGAGTCACATCGATCATGTGAGTATGAATCACATTCTTCATGTCAGCACATCGTATTCTTCACGTAAATATTAAGTTAGCATTAACCACGTAATTATGCATGGAACTGAGCTCAACCGACATCACGGGACTTGTCTCATATTTTATCTCATATGCATGATTTCACAGATGCGGACAAGCATTCACAGACAAGACGGAAATCAATACCTAAAATACTTTATGTAAATTTGAGAATATAATATAAGTATGTGGATCACGAAAACGCTTCTTAAAGATATATATGAATCTATAATTACATGGTTTTAGCAATCCCGATAGGCCTACCATTCAATTCAGGGCATCTGGTCGATGGTTTTGGTTCCAATGAGAGTTTGAAATTAAAATAGGAAAACCTTCTATACTTCTATAAAGAGTCACTGTTAATCCGCCTGTGTTTAGGAAAAGTACGGAAAAGCAACTGGAGAACCTCTTGTTCGATATGTTATCAAACAGGATCTGGTTTGTGTGTGATTGTGCCGTGTTCGAAAATGGTTAAAATTGATTAAAATCATGTTTGATTAAAATGATTAAAATCATTATTGTTTGCAGCTCCCAGAGCTGAAAATTTACATATATATATATATATATATATATATAAGAATATACTCTTCTTTCATCAGCCAAACATAAAAACTTTATATCAAAAGAATCATATGGGCTGGCTATTTGAGAGAATCTAAATACCATGAAAAAATATTTGAATAATCCTTTAAAACGTGTACTCTTATATATCTCTGACCATAACAGGAAAAAGCGGACCAGGGTCACGACGACCTAGTTAATCACCCCTTTCAAGCCAGTTTCGGAAACCGAGCACTCACACCAAGTGATCTCAATAACCTGTATGGGGGTAAATGGCCGACCATGAGAAAAATGAGGGAGGTAAGAAGGATCTCTGGATGATGTGTTGGCCCTAAATACCCTTTTTTATATTATTATTATTGTTATTATTATTATTATTATGATAAACCAGTAATTCCGGTAGTACAGAGAATTCTTCATTTTACCTCTCCCCCCCCCCCCGCCGTTTTTCTTCCCCAAAATATTGGCAGATATCTTATAGTTTAAAAGTCGTGCTCCGGAGATAGATAAACCATTTGCAAACCCCATCTGCATTACAGAAAGTAAACATTGTAACAAAGACAGAAGAACTAGATAGAAGAAAACCGGGGCACAGGCATTGTGATTGCATGATGTCATATTTAGACTTAACTTCAATTCTATAGCATTTTGTGTGAAGGAACATTAAATCTTATCTGTTTATTTATGTCTCAAACGGAATAAGATTTTTCACAGCTATATTTGGGGAAGCTGTTCATGACAGTTTATTCTATCACACATAGGCCGATAATAAATGATTGGGGTTGGGAATGGTTGGGGCCTCCTTTATGGGAGTGTCATGGCCGTTATGGTATTGAGTTCACTCAATATATATGGCTTTTATCTATCACGAATTTTTTACATGAGTTTGGAGGCAGTGGTGAAGCCTAGCCCCCCCCCCTCCGCACCCACTCCCACAACAAAATTGTCAGCCCTTCAAAAATGGTGGTCAGAATTTTTTGGTGGGGAAAATATGTCAAGCTACGCCCCTGCACAATTTTTGCGAGAACCTCTACAGTTAGCTTTTCATAAATGAGAAGTGCCCCTTTTTGTTATTAGTTATATAAACAGTTCTTTCCATATCTGTATAGATGAACGTGCTAGTTTGTTCTATATAAAAAAGTTATAACCAAGCGCCTCTTTGGTTGAAAAATTACGAAAATAAAATTGTAATTAAACTATGCTTTTTTGTTGCCGAAAACATTGAAATACTGGAACTTGTGATATAGAATGCACAGTGAATCCACGATGTCAGAAAGAGAAAGAAAGAGGGAGGGGACGCAAAACTCCGAGGTTCAAATTTCCAAAAAAGTCCAAAAAGCTAAATTCACAAAATTGTCGCTTTTTATTTTCATTTAACATTCACGACTCTCTTCTTAACTTTTGACTTTTGGTATTTGATTTCGTAAATCCAGGGATTTATGGGATCAATTCTTTATATTTGGAAGTACGTCACGTTAACGTCATTAACAATATCATGCATCAATACATAGTTTAAACGATTGAATTTTGTGTTCCAATCGAGAACGATGATTCTAGACACAGGTGTCCAAAATTAACCAGGAAATTACTTCTTAATTAGAGCATTATATCAAATTATATTCGGAGGCACATGCCGTTGCTTTGTATGTTGGACTAAACTATCAAAACGCAATACTATACACATGCATGGTTTTATGAACTTGACGACAAAGGTAAGGTTATTACCATCATGTGGTATGGGAAATGGCATGGCGTGATACAGGCATATCTATGTAACACTTCCCTGCTTGGCGAAATTCAATTCCAAATCTCAAACAATTACAAAACGCAGATTTTAGATTCTTCGGAAAACATTTGAATTAGGACATTATACAGTTAAAAAATAGATTGATAGGATACGATTCTTTTTAGTTAGGTCAGTATGAAATCACTGACCGTGCCCGAATGAAATTTTTGGGATGATACATGGAACGCCGCAAAGGTCACTGGTGAACCGATGCATTGAAACCACATTTTATTTCTAGAAAAGTTTTTTCTTCTTTGTGAGTTTATTTTTTGGGAGAGGGGGGATGGGGCAGGATTTAATAAAGGGCGGGTCGCCGAAGCCGACTCCAATGTAGGGAAGGGGAGGTGGTTCACGCCCCTTCCCCCCTCCCTCCCCACGGATTCGCTCCTAGTATTGAAGGAAATATGATAAATATTTATTACTTACAATCCTTGTAATACGTTTTTACTTTTTGAATTCGATCATTCAATTTTTATTTTGTAAACTTAAAATCTTTCAAATTGAATTCTCTATTACTTTCTGTTTTTTTTTTAAGGATGGTAAGAATGTTGTAATAGTGGTTAGAGACAAAACAACTGACCGAGACTACACCCATGGGGATATTTATATTCATCGATACAACTGGACAAATATACACGAAAATGAAGTAAGAAAAGATTTTATCACACAATCTTTTTTTTTTGCATAATATTTCTAAACAAATTCAACAGCTAGGTTGCCTTAGGGTCTCGCGAATCGCATATACGTGAGCATAAAATGTACTATTTGTTTGCGCAAAAAAATTTCACAGTAGCTGCTGGTGCAGGTGCATTTCACCCTGCAGATGCCTGCATGCAGATGCTGATAAGTAGCACAAAAATGAAGAGACTTATCACCTCTCCACCGTGACAGACAGAACATTACAAAAAATTCCTAAAATATAGTATATAAGCATATAACATGTATATGCGGTCGGTACAACCACTACAGTCGGAAAATATTCAACTTTGTTCCAGGTTGCAAAATAGTAGCACCTATTTGCATCTAGGCATCTTACATTTTTTACCAAATTTCTCAAAGTGGGGGGAGGGGACACTCCTCCCCCTAAAACCTCTTCCCCGGGCGACATAACATTTTCAATCCTCCCACTACAAAGGCTGGGGGGGGGGGAGGTGGTTGTTCCATAAGGTAGAGTCTATATCGTGTCATAGGAAGTCAGCAATACAGGCGTTAAGTAAATATTAAATTCTCTGACTTGTGAAATTTTGCTTTATTGAATAAAGTATTCGTCAGTTCAGTTACACCTGTTTGATTTATAACAAAACACCGCTGTTTATCATTTTATTGGAACAAGTTTGAAATTTGAACGGACTGATGATGTATAAGTGTATTTACATATATCATTGTTTTCTTATTACGGTCACCCCCCCCCCCACCTCCCGTATGTGTCTAGCAAGGTGATATGAGTTATATCGTATATGTGGTAATGAAGGGCGGAATTGAAGCTGCATATGTACTGACTCGAGCAAAGCTTAGTCTTATTGCTGCATCCGGACAGATATAGACCATATTTATTTACTTTTTTCAAAAATTTGTTGTCCTTCTTTCCTAAACTTACATTCATTTATATATAGACTTCAAATATTAGTTCACAAATGGACTAATTTCTCTTCCTTTATTTTTTACCTTGCAGTTCACACCGTACCCGCTATGCGGAGGTAAAACGCCTGGTACCGGTCCTTGGCGGGTGTACAGTGACAGCACATTCTATACGTTAGTGTTGTGTATGGGTTGTTTTTTGTGGGGAGGGGGGGGGTTGGGAGGTTGGGAGGGTTTTGGTTTATTATAATACGTTCGTCTACAGACGTGCATGATGATATAACTTTATAATTAAGGGATACTGATTGCTTTGTTATTGGTGAATACACAGTCGAGACGGATAGCCAGGAATGGTCACATGATGGGATATCAGCCAATCAGAACCAAGAATAAAAATAACGACTAGAAAGGGGTTGTAGCAATGTAATTTCCAACTGCTTTGCATCAATTGCCATTGAAACCGTGTTCGTTTCACTTTTACAATTATAACAGACTGCCATAAGGCATTGCAAGACATATTTCCACACTAAACACATGCAGCGTTGTGCGTGTGCAGTAAGATTTCCGGGGGGGGGTATCCTCAGTGTTTTATTTGTTATTAATATTGTTTTTTTTTAAATTCTGACATAAACCTTGACTAGTCATTGTTAGCAAAGAGTTTATTATGAAATAAATAAATGCAAATCATTACCCAATTGACTCTGAAAAGGTATCCCTTTCATGGATTCTTTGTTGTGAAAGCCTGACCATGCATAGTGTAAATCTATTTTATTTTGCAGGAGTGTTTATAATGGGCCTAACGTGGTAGGATGTATCCTAGACTTTACGGAGTTAATGAAGTGCCATATTCATTACCCAGCGTCTGATCACACCAACCCACAGCTCATACGATCAGCTGTGTTTACGTGGGCGGAAGGAGAACCAACCCAACAGTTAGATGAAAGCTCATGTGTGTTCTTAAGGTAGGCCTAAGTTCAATACAAGTCAAAGAACACGTTTTGCAGGCAATTCGGTTAGAACTTTCATGATAACAATACAATATGCTTGGACTTTTTTTTCCTTTTTTGGGGGGGGGGGGGTGAGCGGGCGTTGCGGGTACTTGGCATTCAGAGAATGGTAGCACAGTTCACAGGTTTAATGTTTCGGTTGAGAAAGTACCATAGGCTATATACACATCAGATTTGTTGGCTATTATGCCATATCGTTAACCTGTCACCCCCACCCCAACACTGACACCACCCCTCGCCTTGAGATAATCTCTTGTGTATTATCTCTCACTATATATTCTCCTGGCATAATGTGCCATCGAATTAAAATATGACGCAGAAAATCTAAACGTTTTTTTCCCCATTTGTTTGCCACAGGACAAATTCTTAAGTGTCACTTGGTTTTGCGAAACACAGTTCTAGTTGAATCCCACCGCCGTTTCATCTCAATCGCACCATTTCACAGAGATGAAAAGAAAACTGTGTTGTTTTTATTTTTTTATTTCATGCTTATTTTTTGCTTCTTTGCTTTCTCACTGGGTTCTTCCAATTGGATTAGTTACCGACAATCTATATATTTTATGGGCGAGTTGAGTGAGGTTCCAACGATGAATAATTTAGTTACAGATAGATATGGCGTATCAGTTTCTTCATTGCACTGGGACTTAAGTACGATTTGAACATAACTGAATATTTAATATATATATAAATATATATATATATATATATATATATATATATATATAAATATATATATATATATATATATATATATATATATATACATACATACTTATATATATGTATATTTATATATTTAATACTAATAACTCCTTTTTTGAGGGGTTGAAAAACCCCACAACCCCTGCATCGTCGCCTGAAAAACCCCTTTGGGCTTGTACGAAAAGTCCACTAATAAGAGTCCGGTGTACCGAGGGAAGTGGGAGAGTATTGGTGCTATAGAGGGGTCAAGTTGAAAAGTGTATCGATCCAATATATCTCTTAAGTTGCTAGATTGAAGCTCCAGACTCATCTATTCCGTAAGATTGAAAAGGTTACAGTTTTATGATTGAACTGAAATCATCGGATGATCTTCAGCCATATTCCGATTTCATATACTTTGAAGCCTTTCATCTGCTGTGACTCCAGAACGTTTACACAGTAAAATTTCAATCGAATACAAGATTGAAATTTTCAGTATAAGGACTGTCGAGTGAAACTTTCAGTTTAAAGCCATTAGAAGTAGTGTATTTGGAAAACACTTTCACCCCCACCCCCTCCCCCTATCCCATCTTGGTTGGTGGTTGTGCCCTCGCATGCACATTTTGGATCGTTCCCATACATGTATAGCTATATAAAATTAATGTTCATCTTACTGTAGAACAACCATGTTTATTCTTACTCTGCAGTGGTTCGACTCGGCGATGGCATGTTGCTAACAACTGCGATCAGTCTTTGTATTTCGCATGCCAACACGTAGGGGATAGAAACCTCTGGACAGTTAGTGATTACAGCGGGCCGTATGAGGTAACTAACCGACACTGTCCGCCCATGTACAAGTTTAGTATCCCTCAGAACGGATACAGACAACAAAAAGTGAGTTAATTCAACAAATTATATTGATTTATTGTAGTCTTTAGTACACTGTAAACATAATCTAGTCAAGATGACTAGAGTACATTAGTCCAGACAATGCTTCTATCGACCAATTAATTCTAGTCACTTGACTAACTTTTGGTCCAGTGACCAAATAGTTCTGGTCATATGACTAAGTAAACCTGGTCACATGACCAGTTTTTACTAGTCATTCAATTATGCCTCTATCGACCAGGCTTTAGTCAAGCGACCTAAACGATTAGTCAAGATGTCAGTTGACTAATTCAATTAGTCACATGACCAGTTTTTACTAGTCATTCAATTATGCCTCTATCGACCAGGCTTTAGTCAAGCGACCTAAACGATTAGTCAAGATGTCAATTGACTTATTCAATTAGTCACATGACCAGTTTTTGCTAGTCTTTCAACAATGCTCTATCGACCAGGCTTTTGTCAAGCGACCTAAATGATTAGTCCAGCAGTCACTTGACTAATCCAGTTAGTCTTGCCCATGGATAAAAGTAGTTTTTCTATACTAGTTTTATATGACCCACCACAGATTCGAACCTGCGACAACTCCCTTATAGGTACAAAGCTGTCTGTTGAGCTAACTGGTGGGAACAATTCTTGGATATAAAACCTGATTGGGCCTTAACCACTGCTAGACCATCAAGCCCTCTCACATGAAAAAAAGAAAGCAAGAATTTCTGTATTAATTTGGAATCACATTTTATATTTTCTCTTAAACACTACATATGCTTCACCTCAATAGTAAGTACAAAAGAGTGTCTGATTTCATCAGTAATTGAAGAACCAGAAAACCCAAAGGTTTAGTGGTTCTGATGCAGATGAGAGTTTATGAAATAAGATAAGTCAGAATTTGTTATTGTTATATACCTGTATTGTACTTATTGCCAGACAACTGAAACCAAACTGAAGCTGATCAGACATAAAGTTGTCAGTTGCACTCATGAATATAAATGAAATTTCAGTTTCCTGTAGCACTACTGTACCAACCTACCAAGTATGAAGGTGATCAGACATATATTTGAAAAAATATCGACATTTTAAGAATTTGATTACAAGCCCCACCCACATATTCATGTACTGGACAACAAAAACAATGAGGTCCATGTAATGATAATGTAGCATATCTACAAGTTATTCAATACATTTACAGTAATTAAATTTATTGTTTTTAAGATTATACATACACTTGCAAACATGCTAAACTGTAGATTACCTGGCCATCGTAAACAAAACCAAAAATTAATGCCTTTATTGATGTACATATAAAGTTGAAAAAAAGTGATATAGTTGACTCTAGGCATTTCACCACCCCACACCCCCTCTCCAGACAAACACATGGGGATCATACGACACAACCCATATCCCCAACCCAGAGCGGAACCCTTACCATCATACCACCTGCAGCCTCACCTACCATCCTACAACCCTGATCCCAACATCACCCTACTCATCTGACAACCCCCCCCCCCACCTGACACCCATCAGATTTTACCAGTTTCACACCTTACTACCAACACATTAATCTACCCCACTCACATAAGATTTCCCTATACTCTATAGGTACATGTACAGTAATACCAGATTATTAAGTTCATTTACTATTTTCACTATAGACTATCCCTTTAATTGTCTGAGCCAGCTATTTATGCAACATACATATACACACATACCCACACGCAAACTTGATCAAAACATACAAACATGCCAACTCATCACAACATACACATATGCCAACTTAATTGCAAAGGTTACTTTTTTTCAGTCCAGTTTAATTTGTCACTGGACTACTCCTTTAATGGCCTGGCTAGCCAATTTCATGGTTTTATAAAGCAAAACAAATATAGATAAGATCAGCAAGCTCCCAGGAACCAGGAAAACATGTCAAACGTGACGAATGACAGGAGTTTAGGAATGAGGGACAACAAATGCTATATGGCCAACAAACACATGAATATTAATGAGGTTACATGTTATTTTCATATGAAAATGTAACTATTATTATCCACCACCAATCAACAAAGTATGGAGATGATCGGTTATACCGTTGCAAAGTTATTGACATTTTAAGAATTTCACTTTAACTGCTGCCTACTCATTAATATTCATGTCATGAACAACAAAAACAATAGGGAACATCTACTAATCATGGAGCATGTACTAGTTCAAAATGACAGTAATTCAACATTTAATTTCTAAGATTTCAGGTTTACAAGCTATTTCTAGCAATTAAGGATTAAGCCCCACCTACTCATGAATATTAATTAGATGAAATTCCACTGTCATGTGACAATGAACCACTTACATCACCATACCAAGTATGAAGCAGATCGGACATACCGTTGCGAAGATATTGACATTTTAAGAATTTTACTTTAAGCCCTACCCACTTATTAATATTCATGTGATGGAGAACAAAAACAATAGGGACCATCCACACATCACCAGTCCAATATGACATTGATCCAATGTGTCGTTGTTGAGATATCGTGTTTACGAGCAAGCTGTCACATCACACACATACATGTTTGTGTTTCGTTCAGACCGAGGACCCCATTGTATTTTCCATTGTTCAAATCCACGTACCGTAACATTAACAATACCCCATACAATAGAATTCTTCCGAGGACGTGGTGATTCTTTAGAAATCACAACCGAGGACCTGAAATTGTTTTGTTCAAGTCCTCGGTCAGATAGCAAAACAAACGCACCCTCACACACGCCAACTTGATCGCATAGGTTACTCGGCCTTCGGCATCGTAACCAAAAATAACAACATTTTGTAAGTCAAAACTAACACACGCAACAGCTCAAATGATCATGAAAAAACTGAGCCAAAAAAAACTGTACAAAAAATGGTAGGTGCCTGGAGCAGTAATTAGGCCATCAATTTTTAGCGATTTGCATGTTTAGTTTCTCCAGAATTTTATTGACTGATTTATCTGCCGGTGTAGTATCATCAACATTCAAAATGATTTTTTTTAAAACTGAAGGGTTTTCTTCAGCAAAGGCTCATATGCCATATTTAGGACATAGAACACTGCCAAATAATTGCACATGGCTGCGAACAAACTTTTCAAAGTAGCTACTTGCAAGGTTTCCACTATCACAGTGTACTCTGGAACACCTTCATCCTCTGTCACCTGGATATAAACTGGCACGTCTGACAAGTCTGTAACCTGCAAAGATATTAAGGTATATGTATTCAATATACAGCGCTTTCCAGTTTCAGAAAATGGGAGGGGTGGCTGATCCACCATGATGGCCATTCGTGACCAACAAACAAATATACTCCACCAACGAAGGAATCAAAATAAATAATTTCTTAAATATTTTTTCAAATCAATTTACAGTACATCGTATTCACTACAAGTAATACTATTTGTGATGATATAAATTATAGCAGAGTATAAATGAAACAACAGAGCTAAATGGTGCACTGGTTCCGTGTATTTTAGAGAGAAATGAATATTTGCCATGAGTTATGACATCTTGTTACAGCTAATTACATCATGGTAGGGATTCATTCCACTAGATGATTTTAATACACTTGGGGCTGATCAGGAAATCCACATTGGGTTATGGTTACTGCAACTACAGATTGAAATCTGTCCAACATTCTGTTCCAGTTATCACATACATACTAGTCTATTCTACCTTTGTGATGATGCCCTTACTATATTTACAGCTATGAACACTCCCAGGTCATACATGTGATATTTAGTTAGGGAATAATGATCAGATGTGTGGGCCTTTGTTGCAGACAGAAGGTTTTCAGGGCCCAAATATTTCAAGGCCCCCCAGAAATAAGGATGCCAAAAAATGCCCCCCCCCCCCCCAAAAAAAAAAGAAAGATGCCCCAACAAATGTTAGGGCAAATTTGTATGAAAACTATCATTTTGAGTGATTTCATAAATTGGCCCATATGGTCTACAGGTGACTTAGGCCCCCAAATCCTAAAAACCAAAAGGAGGCACTACCTAAGTACCACTGTGAAAAATGCTCAACACTGCACCATAGAATTCATAGGAAAAGAAACATTTTGTGTGATTTCAGGCGGAGTTCAGGAGTTCAAAATGGCCCATATGGCCCATACAATAGAATAGACAACAAATAGACAACAAATAGAAAACCTTTGGCCTAAAATTCCAAACACCCCAAAGGAGCACTACCAAAACACTATCGTGACAATTAAACTCTAAGCATTGTGACCATACAATCTGTAGGAAAATATTAATTTTGAGTTATTTCCTGATATAGCCCATATGGCATCAGACCTAAAATTGCTGAATACCCCAAAGGAAACACTACCAGGGCACTATCATGATGAACCCTCGACACTGTAACATACAATATCAGACCACCTCTGATGGCCTTGACCCATAGTTTACATACTGTTGATTTAAATAATACATTGGGTACTTACACTATCCTCATCTGCAAATACAATCATAGCACCCAACTTCTCATTCAGTAGAGTCGGAACTGACAGAATTGCTGCATGCATTCTAGACTCTAAAAGAAAAATCAACAACAGAATGTTAAAGCACTCATAACATCATGACATTTCAGAAGAGTGATATTATGTCATATTTGGTAACATCGATAGGACAAAAATATCACAGATTCACTCATCTGCAGTCTGGAGAGCAATACTCAATACTCAATAAATTGCTTAGGTGATAATATTAAAGTAGAGTACTAAATACATCACAGGTCTTATTTTCAGCAAAGATATTTGTATCATTTGATAAGGTCTAGGCTACTTAGCTAAGTAATATCAAGTATGAGAGCTCAACCCAAGCAAGCATCTTTAAGTTATGCCAATTGTTCAGTTATTTGTCGTGGGCCCCTACTGGCATGGGCCATAAAAAATAATTGCATTGTTTCCAAAAAATTGTTTTTGGAAATTGGAATAGACATTCTATATCCATATCCATAACTTCAAACATGTTATAATAACCTTAATAATAATAAAACGTTTTTATATAGGGCATTCCGTCCAAGACCACAATGCTGCAATGCACTGCACACAGAAAAAATATAATTATACAAAACATTACCCATATTGCAAATATAAATGCTAATTCAGAGTTGATTTTTTAATTTTTTTTTTAATAATCGAATAAATTTTGCAATAATCAAAAGTTCAATTTCCTCTCAAATGTTACCTAAATCTTCCAAAAACATCTATACCCACCCATATCACATACGAGCAGTCAGCCCAATGATTTAATTTGATTTCGGGACAATCAAGGGAAGTCAACAGTCTTGAATATAATTTCAAAATTAGGCCCTATATCCCCTCCACTAAGGGGCCCATGATACTGTACCAATTTCCCTTTGTTGAACACAGACACTTGTTTGTACCAAATGAAGTACTTCACAGCCATAATTTATGCAATCTACCGTCAATACACAGCCTGTCTCGTTATCATCTGAGCACTTGATTGTGTTCATCCATGATCATATCTGGCAGTCTGGGTTATCTGTGGTACAGGGTCTTTCACAGGGTCCATCCTGATCCTTATTCTACTGAACTTAACTGAACTCTGAGGGGATTCTAGCAGGCAATTTCTAGAATTGTTCAATTTGTTTAAGCATAATAGGCCTCATGCCATACCGGTGTATGTGACAAGGATTTTTCTCCCTGAAAATACAACCCCCCCCCCCAGATTTACTGAAATTGCTTTGATACTTGATTGAGACTCTATTTTATAAGGAACTGCTTGATTTCAGAGAATATGCTGACCACAAATTCAACTTTTCCTGCCAAGAATTAAAAAAAAACACTGATTTAAATCAGCATGATTTAAAATCACACAACCCTCTGCTAGTAAGTCTTAACAAGGTCCTAAATTTACATATAGATTTAGCATTTCAAACATGTGGTGGTAGTTGGTTTCAGAGTTTAGCAGCTGCTGAAAAAAGAACTCTCACCGTAAGTAATGGTGCTGACATTTGTACAATAAGTGTTGTAGCAGCATTTGACCTGAGAATATGTACCGGTTCAATGATATTGAGAAGTTTACATAGATAGTATGGAGCAAGTTTCTTTAATATTTTGTAGGTCAAAAGCATTAACTTACACATGATACGCTTCTTCACTTGTAACCAGTGGAGATTTACAAGGATGGGGGTTATGTGTTCACACTTCCTAGATAAGGTAACCAACCTGGCAGCTCGTACAACGCTGGAGCTTATTTGGCAGTCCATAAATGAGTCTGTTGCAAGAGTCAAGATGTGAAGAGACAAATGCGTGCACTAGCCTTTTAGTGCTACCACAGTCTGAGTATGTACGGATGCGCCCTATTTTCCTCAGACTGTATGATGCAAGACGACAAACGTTAATGTCTAATGAAGGTGTTTATTTTTCACTACCATACATCTGAATAGTTATACCCCCTTACCAAGACATATTTTGCATCCACCCCTGCCTCAGACTTTGCTCGTAGTCCATTTTGAAGACCCAGCACATACCTGGGTGATGATCACTTGAATAGTGAATTACAGATTGAATTGTTACTAATGTACCTTAACAGGCACCTTCGTCCTTCTCCATGGATGTATCTATGACAGTGGGATGCTTCATCTTCAAAGTGCAGCGGATTATGGCATCTCCATACTTGGAAAGCCCTTCACCAAGTAACTGTGCCATTGTCGTCTTTCCTTCAAGTCGCTTTAATTCAAGTAGTATCTATGGTTAAATGAGATCAATTAGATATTATACAGTACATATGGTGAATTCACCTGAGAAGTTAAGAGATCGCTTAGGACTAACACATATTCGGGATTATGTTCAGAGACGTAGATTGAGATGGTTTAGACATGTCGAAAGGGATGGAAGATGCGAATTGGTAAAGAAGTAGAGAGAGACTACTGTAGCTGGTCAATGTAGGAGCAGTAGGCTCCCCAAGTCTTGGGATGAGGACATGAGGTTTTGTGGAGTGATCTTGCTGATAAAGGTATAGATCGGGCTCTAGCTCAGAATAAAACAAAATGGTTTCTTTTTAAGGGGGAACATCCCCCCCCCCCTACAAATTCCCAATAGCGGTATCAGCAAAAAAAGTGTGGGAATCCTGCAATCGCGCTGCTTAGCGCAACACTGTCTTGAATTGATTTTTGAAAAACAAAGTCGTGGTTCGAACAAGTGGTGGGCCTAAAGTGAATATATTCAAATGTCCATAACTTTTGAAACCACAAGATTGAATTTTACTTTTACGCAGACTACTGTATAATAAATAATATCTACAAAGACATATTCATACAGTACCTCTTCATCTTCAAATAGCCAAGGATAGACTTTCTTAACCACTTCGCTAGTAGCATCCTCTTCCACAATTAAACGACGTCTATCTGCCAATGTGATAGACATACAACTTTTGTTATTTGTTCACATCCCTAAAGTTCATGTGCATATTTTGTACAGCATGTGGGTAAACATGTACGGTACGATACCAGTCACAATTCAACTATTTAATCACATCCCATTACTAAAATGTACAGTAGAAATGGAAGTGAAATTACTATGCAGTGATACAGAAGCCTGAATGCATTTGATACCTGTATGGAAAAGAAACGTGCAAACATTAATCAATCCTCTATGGTAGCTACATTTTCATTTGTCAAGTGTACAATGATAACCAAATACATTTATGTTTGAAATTGTAGTATTTCCAAAAAGTTGAATGAAACACCCCGTAAAAGATGTCCTATTTTATTTCCAATGGAATTAGGGTTAGCCTAGGGGGATCAACTGCGGTTCACGGTACCACAGGTAAAGCGAGGAATATTCCATCTTGAAAAAAGCCTAGTCCAAGGCTATATGACTCCCTACAAACAGCTACAACAAATTAAACACCCACCCACCTTTGTTCTGAATCGGAACTGTTTTGTACAAACTTAAAAAATAGCAGAAAAAACTGTCGCTAGAATATATAACAAATTTTAGCCAAAAATTCAGGACAAGTCAGTGCAATTGTCCAGAAATATTCCCCCTCTATATTACTGACAACTAGGCCTTTAAATTAGTATGACACAGCTGTGGCAGCAATAGGCTGTTAGATTGCTCCAAGGTCCCCAATGTTTATTTTGGAAGGGGGAGTGTATTCTCCTGTGAATTGTTAACGGGATTGTTGGATAGGATGGTCAGTGGACAAACTGGTAATAAAAGATTGGCGTCATGTTCAGTTGATGTTTTGTATGAAACATAGGCCTAGCCTCTGTATTTTATAAAAACTATTTAGGGCTAGGCCTGGGGGGGGGGCTATAGGGCCCTAGGAATAATCAGCTTATTTAGTGTAACAGTTTCGCACGCAACTACACAATCCCATACACACTATTCTAGTAAATTCATTATCTTAGGGTGACCCTAATTGGAGGCTAATCCTTAACTCAAACCTAATCTAGGTATAAATAATATGGCCTAGGGCCTAAGCCTCTAAAGGCTATGTCCCCCCTGAAAGTGCAAGAGAAACACTGCTGTGAATTTATCCCCCTAAAATATTTCAAGAATAATATAGCCAAGGTCCTATCCCCCTAAGGCTAAAGTTTCTAATACAGATTATAAATATTAAGTTTAATTTAGGTTTGTTATTTTGTAAAGAAATTATCCATTGCAAACATGAGAAACGCGTGAATACCGGGGCCACCATGATACGATAAACTGTGCTGTACAACTACTACAACTACAAGGCAGCTTAACGTCATTAGGTTTAACGTTAGGCAATTCGCCTATAGCTACTGCATGATAGGCCTAGCCTAGGACCTAGATCTTAGCTTGTTCGTACACAAGTTGGAATAATCGAAAATACACACTTTATGGTCTAATATACTATATACTTTTTAAGTGACTAACAAACGACACTGGCCGAAGGCCCAAAGAAAACTGGTCTAATATACTAACCTTGCAATGGTTACTGACAATATCACTGGATGATAATATTTTTTTGATTTTTCGTACCGTAACCGTCTGGCTGCTAACTCCCTGCTGTACGTTCCTTGCTCGTCGTGTACGTATGTGTACAATGTACTATAGTTCAGTGCAGTACGCTAGGCCGTACCGTGGCGCTACAATTGTTAATATTTTCCCGCGCTTTTTCATATGACGAATATATCAACCTGATTGACTAGTGAGTTTCGTCCCAGTGCTGACATTTATTGTAGGACCAGATTAAAATAGAACTGTGACCATTATGTTCTGGTCAGGCGACCTTTTGGGTTAGTCGTGAAGGCATCTCTACCAAGATTATGGCGGTATAATCGTTGACTAACGTAAACCAGTCGATATGACTAGACTTTAGCCTCGCTTGACTAGATTGTGTTTAGAGTGTATTTGGTTACACAGAATGCAGGTTAGCGTAAAGCTAGATCAGCGTGGGGGCCATGGGTCCGAGATTGGTCCCCTGGTGGGAGTCAAGAGCAGTGGCGTCGCCAAGGGGGGGCCAGGGGGGGCACGTGCCCCCCCTGGAAAACCTAGTGCCCCCCGAGTGCCCCCCCATCTGAGATTTGGGTTGGTAAAAAAATATATATATTTTGTTATATTCAACTCCCATCATCAGAGTTGGTTTTTCATAAGGACAAAGAAGCACAGTAATTCGTATTTTCTTCAAATGAGCTGCGAAAAAATGAAAAAGTTTATCCTTGAACGTCGGGTATCGAAGTCGTAACCCGCGCCATCACAACAGGTGTCGATATTTACATTGAATGTGTCATTGCTCACGCCATACCAGCGGATATACACGTCCGCTTCGCGAGCTACATGACTGTGAGAAAGGAGGGTACTGCGGTATGTTGCCTTGGTCTGAGGTTGACAGGTTAGGAGCTGACGAAATGTGAGAATGTGAGGGTCCGCAGGCACCATACTTGCCTATATTTGTGGACCCATATATTAACCCTATTGTGTAGGGGGTGCAGAGGTCATTTGAGGCCAGATGCTTGTTACCCTCGAGTTAGGGGAATTCCGGGGTGGTTTGCTTTAGGGCTGCAGAAAGGAGACAGAGAACATATGATGAAGACAGCTCAATTGGCAGAATAGCAAGCAAATTTTATTATTAGATTAACTGGCAGTAATTTAGCTTATCTCCGGTGTAAAACACACTTAATACTACAACATTGATTCTGGAATATTGATCTAGGGAAATCCCCTAATTATGAAACAAAATTGGTGGCGCCCTTTAAGTAATATGAATACCATAACCACGCTGTGACTTAATACACGGTAGGTCTGGGCCTACGTTAGGCAGTGAACGAACAGCGAGCCTAGCTTAACAGTTCATATTTACTAACGACCTCTATGTGGTTAACATTTATGAAATACACTAATTACCCTACTTGAATTACTAAGCCTAATTGATTGTTTACATTACCACAGATCACAAGTCATGCAACATACGAACCTTAAATGACGGATTTAACGACAAATAAGTGCTACTCTCTGACCTAACATACAATATTATACGTATTATTCTGTGACATCGTTTCACGAGTGGTAACATATTTTAATCTGGTAATATCCCATCATTTCTCTTACATCATCAACCAGGACCTAATCAAATCAAAGCTAGAGGTGTTTTTATACAACTGGTTGAAGTTTTGGTGTTTAACATTTAATAAATCGTGTAAACTTACCTGCAGAAAGGAGACAGAGAACATATGATGAAGACAGCTCAATTGGCAGAATAGCAAGCGCCAGTGAACGTACGTTCCTACATAGGCACGCATGTACACATTTAGTGTGCGTTTAAGTGCTTATAAATGATATGGAACGCCAATTTGATGATTTTTGTAGGGGTACCTATTTTTCCGCGCAACACACTCCCCTCCTTGAAAGAAGTTGTCCCCAACTTGTGAAGCCTATGATGTTTTTCTGCCAATTCAGCAGTCGCTCACATGGCCTCTTCTCCGTCACTGCAGAAACTATAGAAAAACAATGATTAATTGAAAATAAATAAAGCAACATATATACAAACTGCCACAACATATAACCTGATGCAATCATCTGAATTGTCAGTTTGAAATCTTAAAACAATGGTTCTTTCAGTTTCCCAATCTCTATTGGTTCTAAGCTCAGTATCAAAATAATGATAAAACATGTCTCTTGCCTGTGGCATATTTACCTCAATCTCTAATAGTCAGACAAATACTAACAGCTAGTAGAACTTACAGGACTATATCCTTTTACTCTAGCTAGTAGCTACCTCCCCATGTGCATAGCTTTTCCCATTTTGGGTTTTGCACCTACAATGGATTTGCTAAATCTAATTGTAGCCTTAATGAGGCTCAGCATATCAAGTTGCTAGACAAACTATACAATAGTAAGGTAAATAAAACATACATGTACATCTGAAAATCCAAAATTGAACCAATCATATCGTCTCCTTCCAAACTGACGAATCCTCACTACTTTAGAGCTTATAGCTGTACCTCACGCTGACTATACATTGGGTAGCCCTGTATCATTTGATACCTATAAACAGGATATGTAGAATACTGGGGCATAAATATTGAGCTAGCTCCCATGTTAAAACCTGGATTCAATGCTACCTCACTTGGCCACCCTACATAATTACAGTTTAACCTTGTGTATGCCGGTGAACCTAGTCTATCATATGTGAATTGGAGAGGTGGTTGTCGAACCCTATGAGTTACTTCCCCCTGTGTACCCA
Source organism: Apostichopus japonicus (assembly GCF_037975245.1). Classification (NCBI taxonomy): domain Eukaryota; kingdom Metazoa; phylum Echinodermata; class Holothuroidea; order Aspidochirotida; family Stichopodidae; genus Apostichopus; species Apostichopus japonicus. The sequence goes on from NC_092580.1 coordinate 13,832,710, forward strand.
GGACATCAGGTTGGTTCGGCTGACTCTCTTGGTCTGGATTATCCACGACTGCACCCTCTGACATCTGATCGTACATCTGGTCACCTGTCTCTGGTTCTCCTTCATCAGGTTCAGTCTGGTCGGCATAGTGGTCATCTCCCAGCATTTGAAGGCACTCATCAGGTACTTCTAGCCTGGCAGCTCCTTCCCTTAAGGTCTCTCCAGTTGCTCTTTGGTCATTGTCGGTACTTACATCAGGTGGTCTTACCCTGAATTGTAAGAATTCATCGTCGTCATCACTTTCGTCACTGTTCTGATCAACAACAGTCTTGCTTGGTAGTCTGTGATTTCTTGTTCGTTTTGTTTGTTTGTTACGAGGACCTTCTTTTTCAATGGGAAGCAAGTCACATGACTTCAATAAATTTCTATGTAGAGTCTTTTCTCCACCTCGGCCGTTTTCTTCTTGCACCACATAAACTGGTAAGTCTCCTAGTTGTTTTCTTACAACATAGATTTGGTCCGCCCAGTAGGAACGTAGTTTGGCTGGGCCCTCTCTGGGCTTCAGGTTTCTCACCAAAACTCTGTCTCCAGGAAACAAGACTGTGGCATTGGCCTTCTTGTCATACGCCTTCTTCCCCTTAGCAGCAGCTTTGATTGCATGTTTGTTAGCAATTTCAAATGCTTCTTTCATTCTCATTTTCCACTCCTCTACATACGTCTTATGGTTATTTGACTCTCCTTGTGCCTCATTGACAATTTCAAAAATCAGATCAATGGGGAGACGGGGTGATCTCCCAAACATCAAGTAAAATGGTGAGTAGTTTGTGCTGCTGTTACGGGTACAGTTGTAGGCATAAACACATTTGTTTAGGTGGTCCTTCCATTTTGACTTTTGTGTTTCTGTCAGTGTTCTCAGCATTCCTAAAATTGTGCGATTAAATCTCTCCACTTGACCATTGCCTTGCGGATGGTATGGTGTTGTCCGAGAGTGGTTTATACCGCAATAGATCTGCAATCGGGTAAAGAGCTGGTTCTCAAACTCTCTCCCTTGGTCATGGTGGATTCTACGAGGTATTCCAAACTTCAAGATGTAATCATTGAACAACTTATCTGCGGCAGTCCTTCCAGATTTGTTAGTGGTTGGATATGCTTGAGTGAATCTGGTAAAATGATCAACAATAACCAGAATGTACTCATACCCGCCGGTACATCTTTCCAGATGGAGGTAATCTATGGAGATCAGCTCAAATGGTTGAGTAGTCTGGATGCTCTTGAGTGGGGCTCTTATTATTCTTTGTGGTTTCTTGTTTTTTATGCAAGTACACTGGTTGTTGACATAGCCTTCGATGTCCTTGAACATTCCGACCCAGTAGAACCTGTCATTGGCAAGGTCATACACCTTCTCTGCACCCACATGTCCCATTTCTTCATGCAACTCCTTGTAAACCAAATGGCGATATTTCAGAGGTAACACCAGCTGGTCTTTTCCCTTGATCACTCTTTTTAGGATCCCATGTTGATCAATTTTCAGTTTATCCCACTGCAGTAGGAGTTTGGACACATTCGTTGACTCAGCACGCCTGATCTTTGTTGAAGGTCGGTGGCCACGTTGTTTGTAGAAAAGCACTCTCGATATGAATTCATCATCTGCCTGTGCTTCTTTCAGCTCACTGTTTGATATCCTTCTGCCTCTCTTCTCTTCAGGGAACTTTAGTAGTTCAGCCACTTCAATACTGGAACAGACTGTTTCTATCAAAGTTGTCTCCCCTTGGCTCACAGCTTCCACGGTATCTTTTACACAGGTCATGACAGTTGGTGACAGTTCTTCAGTGTAGTAATCCATCATTGTCTTTGGATCATATGGTAATGACAAACGGGATAAGCTGTCGGCATCGATATTTATCCTCCCTGGTCTATATCGAATGGTGAAATTAAAATCTGCCAGCTCCGACACCCAACGTTGTCCTGTAGCGTTCAGTTTGGCATTTGCTAGTACATAGGTGAGAGGGTTGTTATCTGTATAGACGGTGAAATGCTTTGCATAAAACAGATAGTCCCTGAATCTTTCTGTTATGGCCCACTTTAGAGCAAGGAATTCTAGTTTCCCTGAATGCATGTAGTAATTCTTTTCAGCTGGTGAAAGACTCCGTGATGCGTATGAAATAACTTGGAGCTTTCCGTCTTGCTCTTGGTACAGGATAGCACCGAGGCCTTCGTTCGATGCGTCAGTGTGGACAACAAACTCTTTATCAAAGTTTGGGTAACTCATCACTGGAGGGTTAGTCAGAGGCTCCAACAGTTCCTCTAAGGCCTGGTGATGTTGTTCTGTCCATACCACTGGATATCTGGATGGTAACTGCCCTTTTAGGTTGCTCTTGCCTTTTGTTGAGCCTTTACGCCCTCCCTTGATTTGTTTACCATTCAGCGTCTTTTCAGGTGGTGGTACTGTCAATAGATCATAGAGAGGTCTAGCTTTCTTAGAGAAATCTCTGATGAACTGGCGGTAGTACCCTACCAGGCCAAGCATATGCCTTACCTCTCCTACAGACTTTGGTCTCATTTCTTTGAGATGAAGGACTGCTTTGGTATCCTCTGGGTCTGCTCGATAACCCTGGGCTGATACAATTTTTCCCAAGTATTTCACTTCGGACTGGAACAGTTCGCATTTTGATGCTCTCAGTTTCACACCTTTGGCTTTTAATCTCTGTAAGACTGCTTGGAGCCGTCTCAGGTGTTCCTCATATGTATCACTGAAGACCAGTATATCATCTAGGTAGGTGTAACAGATTTCACCATTCATGTCTTCCAAACACACTTCCATATGTCTCTGAAAAGCTGCTGGGGCATTCATCAGACCAAAGGGTATCCTTACCCACTCATAAAGCCCCCATGGAGTGATGAAAGCAGTGGCCTGTCGACTCTCTTCACTGACAAAACCCTGATGATAGGCCTTACCTTGGTCAAGAGTCGAGAACCAGTGATTACCTCCAAGGCCACTCAGGACATCATTAATCTTGGGAATGGGTTGCCTGTCAGGTATAGTCTTTGCATTGAGAGCCCTATAATCTATGCAAAGGCGGAGTGTTCCATCTTTCTTTCTGACACAGACTGCCGGTGATGAATAGGGTGATTTAGATCTCCGTACCCATCCTCTTGCCATCAAGTCAGACAGATAATCCTTCACTTCTCTGTATAAGGGTCTGGGAATAGAATTATAGTTCTTCTGAACAGGCTGTTGGTCTTTCAGTCTAATCTCCATCTCTAAATCCAAGCAACCCATGTCATTTTCACCTTGGGAGAACACTGCTGATTCCTCCCTCAACATCAGCACTGCCTTTTGGCGTTGTTCCTCATTCAGGTGACTCAAGTCCACTGGAGGGTCCCACGTCATACTGTTGTCACCGCTTCTACTCTGTTTGGTTTGGACTTGGACATTGTTAACTGTAGCACCCCTCATGTAGGTTTCCAATGGTACAACTGACTTAAGCAGCTCAACCCTTCCTAGGCAGACTTTACCTCCAAGGAATATATCAGATTCGGAGGGGTTTGACACTGGAACTATACATCTCGAGAAGGACCCCTTTGTGAGATTGACAACACCCTCCTCGATCTGCAATTGGGGCTGCCACTGCTGTAATGGATCTGGGACAAACAATGCGCTTATTCCTTGTTCAAGCCATCCTGCGTGAACCACACACATAACATTCACAGTGGATTTCTTTGGAATTTTGGTTCCTTTCTTTCCAGTCTTTACAGCTCCCAAAGCCCCATCGTTTAGATCCGCATTCTTGATCAGGTTCACCAGGGCCTTGGCCTTTTGGTTAGTTAGGACCCCATTCGATGCCATGCAAAGGGTGTTAGTTACTTGGTTACCATTTCTGGAATCACCATCTTGCAGGTAATATGAAATAACATTGAACCCAATCAATGGCTCTGAAACAGTGTCCTCACATACAAGTGCGGGCACTTCTACTCCATCATCATCTCCTGGAAAGGTGAAATACAGTTGGACCCATCCATTAAAGGGTATCTCTACATCATTTGCTCCTCTCAAGTCCAGTTTCTCTCCATCCTGGAGTAGCTCCTCTAGAGGTCTGATCCTTAGGTGAGGTAGGTTCTCCCTAAGCCAACCGTCTGGTACAAGGGACACTTGAGAGCCTGTGTCCCACAATACTGTTGTCTTTACATCGTTCAGGGTGCACGTCAGCATGCACTTTTCACCAACTAACTTAATCACTCTGCTTCTCATCTTGGGGTTCAATGTACCCCCAATTACACTGCAAGCCATTACCTTGTGGGACTCACCAGAATCGGTCCCCCTCTGTCCCACTAGAGGGACCCTGGCCAGTTTCCCTGAACCAATGATCGACACCCTCTGGCAAAGTGGTTGATGCCACCACATTTGAAACAGTGTCTGCATCTGTCCCCAATGCCCTCAGATCGGCAGGACTCACATCCTCTGGGTCGTCGTACAAATTCACCAGATCTAGGCTTTCTGTCCCTGATGTCTCTCTCAGCTAGAACTGCTTTTAAAGCTTTGACTTCAGACCTCAGCTCTACAACTTCATCATACAGCTTTCCTTTCTGAGGCTGTATCTTGTTTTTCAGCTCGGTCTTTGGTGCCTCCAGTGTTGTGTCAGCATTCTCTGTTGACTGTACACTATGTACTCTTGTCTTCAGTTTGCCCTGTCTTTCCTGCTCTTGTTTGGCTACCTTGCTCACCTTTTCCAAGATCTCCTCATCTGTCACCTTATCACTCTGTGTGATTTGTTGAACCTCCCATTTAAGGTGATCGTTGTTTATTCCAGTGGTGACAGCATGAATAAATAGAGCATGAACTTGTGTAGCCTCGTAGGTCACTGTTGCTCCATCTTCTTGCGATGCAAAGAGGATTTTTTGTTTGAGATCGAGAGCCCTCAGCACAAAATCCTGTGGGGATTCCTTTGCACCTTGAGTAAGCTTCGTGAGTTGGACATACATTTCTGTGGCATCTCGTTCCTGGTAATGAGCACGAAGGATCTTTCTAAGTTGGGGTAGTCTGATATCTCTTTTGCCTTCCAGATAGCTTCTTAAGGGGAGCCCTGGGGTAACTGCATTTATTACCGCAGTAATAACTTCTAGGTCTCCATACCCCCTGTCCTTGGCACGCTCAATCTGGCGGATAAGGCTGCTGTATGACAGTGACTCTTTCTCGCCTTTTTCTGTGATTCTTCCATAAACCTTCAATTCCTTTACAGAACCCAGTGGTTTACTCTGGACAGAAGAATCAGCTGGACTCTGTTGGTTTGCAAGTCTTTCTTCTAATTCTCTGATCTTGGTTTGGTAGGTTAGTTCGAGAGTTGTCAACCTTTCTTCCAACTGTGCTGCCTCCATCTTGTCTTGTTCTCTCTACAGCCCTATCCGGGTGGTGCCTCCAAATTTGTTACCCTCGAGTTAGGGGAATTCCGGGGTGGTTTGCTTTAGGGCTGCAGAAAGGAGACAGAGAACATATGATGAAGACAGCTCAATTGGCAGAATAGCAAGCAAATTTTATTATTAGATTAACTGGCAGTAATTTAGCTTATCTCCGGTGTAAAACACACTTAATACTACAACATTGATTCTGGAATATTGATCTAGGGAAATCCCCTAATTATGAAACAAAATTGGTGGCGCCCTTTAAGTAATATGAATACCATAACCACGCTGTGACTTAATACACGGTAGGTCTGGGCCTACGTTAGGCAGTGAACGAACAGCGAGCCTAGCTTAACAGTTCATATTTACTAACGACCTCTATGTGGTTAACATTTATGAAATACACTAATTACCCTACTTGAATTACTAAGCCTAATTGATTGTTTACATTACCACAGATCACAAGTCATGCAACATACGAACCTTAAATGACGGATTTAACGACAAATAAGTGCTACTCTCTGACCTAACATACAATATTATACGTATTATTCTGTGACATCGTTTCACGAGTGGTAACATATTTTAATCTGGTAATATCCCATCATTTCTCTTACATCATCAACCAGGACCTAATCAAATCAAAGCTAGAGGTGTTTTTATACAACTGGTTGAAGTTTTGGTGTTTAACATTTAATAAATCGTGTAAACTTACCTGCAGAAAGGAGACAGAGAACATATGATGAAGACAGCTCAATTGGCAGAATAGCAAGCGCCAGTGAACGTACGTTCCTACATAGGCACGCATGTACACATTTAGTGTGCGTTTAAGTGCTTATAAATGATATGGAACGCCAATTTGATGATTTTTGTAGGGGTACCTATTTTTCCGCGCAACATGCTTGTAGGAACAAATGGCGAATGTTCACACCTGCATACTGAGCCATACTCGATGTGTGATCAAACTTTGGATTGCATGGTGAGATCCCTGATAGGAGCCAATAACGATGCTGGAACCTGTTACGTCTTAATAGATAATGGGCGAAAACGAGAAGGACAAGAAAGGAGTCGGGGGTCATGCACACATTAATTCAACAAATGTAGGTTCTATTGATAGGGTTAGGCATAATATCGGCAGCTGTGGTTCATATCCTCTGCAAAATTCTGCGCCTTGTTAAAATCATTACCTCAAAAATAGCAATTTCTGGAGATATCTTCAAATCGAATTTAGCATCAAATGTGGCAGCATTTTGCATCTAGCCCATCCTCCGTATGAGAAAATTTTCCAAAGGGGAGGGGGGCAGTGGCGGCGAAACCGGTGGGGCTTGGGGGGCTCAGCCCCCCAATGAAAAAGTTAATGGGGCAAATGCATGATAAGCTCCCCCCCCCCAATATTTACCAAGGCTCCGAAACGTGCATCTGCCCATTTTTCAATGCATACTTGTCGATCTGTCCGATGCACACGTATACTATATAGGTGTAATAAGTTTAGTAAATGCTGGGGGGACCCTCGGCCCGTCCCCTGGCTATAGACCACATTGTCACCCCAACCGCGTCTTCACGCCCCGTGAAAAGTGGAAGCAGTGAGTGTGAGTACCGGTAAGCGCAACCCAACTTCGTCTTAGGCCAATGACTTGCTTCATTTCAGCCAGTTCTCCAACATCCCCTTACTACACTCAAAAACGTCTTTGCGAGTACACTACGAGTAATAGCTACTCTCTTAAAACACCATCGAATATACAAATTACTATGTTTTTACAGACTTTTACGTGCAATCTGAGAAATTGCAGGCTTGAGACCCATATTTTAGGGCTAGGTATCTGCAGCATAAAACACTCGGGAAGTGCCGTTTCCGGCCATCTGGGGGTTTGAAAAACCCAAAATTTTCTTGTACGCTCCGCGCCAACCGATGGTGGCGCTCCGCTTAGATAGTCTCTTCACATTAGCCCCTCCCCAATAATTTTCCCGTTCCGCCGCGCCTGGAGGGGCACCCCTCCCCTTAGACCCCTCCCCCAGGACGGCGATCCGTATCCACCTAAGTGCCCCCCCATCAAATGCTGGTGCCCCCCTGTGCCCCCCCAGACTGAAAAGTCTGGTGACGCCACTGGTCAAGAGGGAGAAGCCCATGAAGCTTTGCGGTTGTCATTATTTCTAGTTTTCAGTTTAAAATCTGCGGAATATTGGAGGTATAGGCGTAAGTAAATTATAGTCTATAGAGGTTAAAAAGTTGCGTATCTTCCTGCCCAATGATTGTTTTTGGACAAGTCATTTTTCATCTGTGGAGGGGAGGAGGGGGGGGGGTTATTGGCAAGGGGAGAACAGAACAATTGGGGAATTTGGGAGGGCAGGGATCGCTCAACAAATTTCATTTGATATTAACTCAAGAAGGCGACAGGGAAGGGATTAACAGAAATTCGGCTTGTCATGTATATTATGATTATAAGTAAATAAGCGACGGAAACTGACTGAAAAAGTCAGGAAGAAATATTCCCTGTAAGTGTATCGTAAAATAGTACGTATAAAAGTGTAGGATAAGTAAACTATAGTGCCTTAAAAAGTGAATCTATCCAAAACCATTTAGGCAGAGCGATCAGTGTATGGAACGCCAAAAAGGAAAATACGTGATGATCATAATATGTAAAGATACATGACAATGATGATCAGGGCGCAACACAAATATTTATAGCGCCCTCAGTTTAAAATCAAAGCGCTCAGCACCCCTTCCCTACCGGCTGACAGAATATAACAAAAATATTATTGTGCACAGTGTATAAATGTACAACATATATGTACGGTATAACCTAAACATCATCGTTTCAATTGTTGCAATTTATAGCACCGTTTTGTATATAAGCACCCTCCAATTTACCACAATGTTTCTCAAGGGGGAGGAGCCATTCCTCCCCCCCCCCCATTAGACTCCTCTCGTGGATGTTATAACATATTACCTCCCTCCCTCCTCCAACCCCATGCAGTACATAAAATGGGGGATGCGCATTTGATGATGGTATAATGTGACACTTGTATAGTTCTATGTTATTACCATCACTCTTGGTCCCTTTGACGTTTCATAGAACAGAAGGAACAAAAAATCATTTATATAAAACAACCGACATTTTGTGATGTTATACAAATTACGTGTTTTACATGACATAGCAATCGCCAACAAATCCTAATAGACCTCTAAGTAAAGGCTACGTCCAAATTCAAGCCTAGCTGGATATCTTCAAGTACTAATTTATATATATAGAAACATTAATGAAGCACTAAGGTTTACAGTACCACCCAAGCCTAGCTGGATATCTTCAAGTACACAGTTACATATATAGAAAACTTAATGAAGCACGTAAGTTTACGAGTACGACCTCCATTGAGCCAATTACTTCTCAACTAATTATTCAACTTAAAGGCGTCCATTAAGATTCTTAAAATACTTTCAATTTGTTTACAGTCATTCATTGATTTATCATATATTTATATTCATCCTCGCAGCTACTGGAGGCAGCTAAAGGACGTTCTACTTGGCTTAACTATGGACCTTGGCTTCCGGGGTACGTTGAACCAAAACCGAATACTGATGTCCCGCCAACTACCGAATCTTCCGGTTATAAACTAACGAGAACGATTTCCCTCGGTTTCGTGGTATTGGCGGCAATGTTAGTATATTAAACTTGATCATCAAAACACCGCTTGTATGCTTACAAGTGCTGATGAATGCGAAGGATTATTTGAAGACAATGGTGTTTTTTTTCTCGGTATTCGTTTTTATGAGAATTTGAGGACTGATGGATATAAATGACTATATGAACAAAATACAGCACGATGACTAAATGTGTAAATAGTTAACATGTGAAAGATACAGAAACGTTATCACAAATATATCGTAAGTATACAAGATATATAAATTAATTTAAAAGGATCTAAGCAACTCCAGAAACGTTTACGACTCCAGAATTGTCAGAATTTGGTTGGGTGGGTTTAAAAGAGAATCCTTTTTTTACCCGAGAATCGACTACCGATAGTTATGCACAAAATAAAGGGAAATTGTCGCTTTTTTTCTGAGTATTAAACTTGAAATTTGAAGTCGATTTTCTGGTGGTATGCATGCTTGATACGGATAATAATGTACGTGAATACCGTAATCTGCTACTAAAGTACAAACCAAATCTCATCAGAAATGACGTCATCATAGACATAAAACTTCAAAAACAAGCAAATGTCAGAGTATAACATTACAGTCATTTTGGACGGAAAACATAAACTTTCTGTTGTCAGCTATATAAATCAATACAGTTAGTGTTACAGCTGAGGACACGAGAAAGAAAAAACAATAAAACGTGATTTTAGTCGTTGTTAATGAACGAATTTATTTGCAGTCGTCATTATCAGTACGAATAATAATATTTAAATGACAATTCACTATACTTAATCCCATGTTTTCCCAGCCCCCCCCCCTGCCCCCTATATCACCCTTGGCCCCAACACTGTAAAGGTCATCAGTACTGTTCCTGTGGTTTTTATATTTGGCAAGCTGAAAAACTCCTAGAAGTTTCCAAAAGTACATTTCTCGAGGTTTCAATTCTTCCACTTTTTTTCACGGAAATTCAGGGGTGTTATAACAGATCCCTTTAATGTCTCCATCTTCTTCTGTATTATTTTGTCGGTGTCATCCAGCGTCTTCATCCATTCTTCTGTTGTTATCCTGTGTACTTCATCCATCTTGTTTCATCTTCTTCCAGAGGCGGCGTCATTCCCCGGCTTCTTCGACGTCCTGCGTCTTCATCCATCTTCTTCCTTCGTCATCCATCTTCTTCCGTCAGCGTCATCCAACATCTTCATCCTTCTTTCTCGTCTTCGTCAAAGTTCTTTGGCGTCAGCGTCTCCAGGGTATTCATCCATCTTCTTCCCCGTCTACTTCCGCCGTTGTCCTGTGCCTTCATTCATGTTCCGCCGGCTTCTTCCGTCGGTTGTCGTCCATCTTCCTCCGTCGTCATCCGTATTCGTCGTCTCGCGTCTTCATCCATCTTTTTTTCCAGTGTGGATAACTACATTTGGAAGTGGCATTCAAAATGCTTGCTGAAGTTTGACCGTTGGTGACCATTATCTGAATTTCTAGCATATTTGGAGACAATGCTGATGACCCTTTAAAGTTGCTTCTTTTAAGGATATTAGCAATGATGGCTTGACTGACAACTGGAAATTATGGACCCTTATAACTATTACAATAACGGTGAAATAAATCGACCACAGAAAGTACGTTATTTACAACGAGGTGCATACTGTAAGCAAAAGTGGACTTCTGCGTAGCAACCACGCCTGTCACGTAGCAGTGTATGTGAGGCTGAGTGAATGACGTAACCTCATATGTGACTGACTGAGTGAAAGTGACGTCAGCCCATGTCACGTGTCTGTCCAATGCCAATATGACGTCCAAATACCTCTGTAAAGAAAATCATGGAGTAAATACAAAGAAGAGGCCACGAGGTGATAGACGTTTCTGATAACGTTGTTGCAGAAACCTTTTTCGTAGTATGCAGATAAAGAACCGGAACAGAATCGTAAAGCAAGAACCCATGCACGACCATAGATGATGTGTTACCTTGTAATATAGGGCATACAACTCGACTGCAGCCCAGCTAGTCCAACGGCGATCATCCCGAGTTCCAAAGAAATTCAAGTAAATTTGATCAATTTCATTGATATTCTCTGTCTGTGAATTATAGACAATTGTTTAATATTCAGGCCTCAGCTTAGGCTCATATCATGTTTTATCTTTGTAAGACACTTTGATGATAGTTACTCTTCTGGACTTGTATTTAGCGAGCTATAAATGTATTGTTATAATGTTGGCCAACCTGTAACCAACATCACTGTTTTTTATATTTTATTTTTATATTCCATTCAGAGTCAATCCTGCAAGGACTCCATGAAGTCAGACTATAGGCTAGTATACGTAACGTAGTCTATATAGATCTACAGTTATTCAGTCATTAACTTTCATTAGACTGTCGTTACCGGTTGAGCACGTGGTGTTGTTGCATGATCGTATATTACCATAGAGCAGAGTATAAGAACTAACGTTAAGCAAAGAAATTTATCCGGTATGGAATGGTGACACGGATACGTTAAATTTCCTTTGATCCACAGAAGAAATTATATTATACTATAGCCTAGGCTAACATATTTCCGGATAATCCACATTTTCAAGAAATTATCCACATAGAAAATTTTCATGAGATAATTAGGTAGGCCTTTATACTAAACGGTCAAGATCTACCATTTTCTTAAATAATTTAATCCATATGAAAATAGCGACTTTTTCTTGCTTCATAAAACAAACTATAGTATAAAATCGCGGCTGGTTATACGCATTTCGCGAAATATTCCACATGAAATAATAAGGCGTGTACTTTTCGCGGTCAAGATCTTTCATTTATAGAAATGTCAATAAAAATCAATTAGAAGAAGTGATAAACCCGTTTTACCACATGCATGCAGAGATTTATTGAAATGGCATTTTCGAAAGATTACCTATCCGCCCCCCCCCCCTCACTCTCCCACTTCCTCACTCTGAAAAGTGCATAACTAGTGAGAAGTAACTGATATGCGTTGACAAATCAGTGGTTTTAGTTTATCTTTTTATTTCAAAACATGAGAGGGAAGAAAAGAAACTGGTATTTTTTGGGGAAGGGGTGGGGGGGTGGGGGTGTATAGGAGATAATGCTACCAGCAGATTGATTAAACATCGAAGTTCAGCCACCGGGGTATCACATTCCTTTAATTCGCCACAAAGAAGGATATACCTTTTTACTCCAATCTTATGAAAGACATAAGAATTTTTTTTTTTGAACTTGAACGAGACTTCACACATGTAACATTATGCTAAGATCATTACTTATGAAAAGGAAATACCACTTCCTTATAAACCTGTTGGTGCAACCGAATGCAATACAGGATTCGGGCATTTTATTGCGAACAACTAATGACAGTTTGGTCAGTTGTTAGTAACATTACTGTGTGTTGAACGTAAACAGTGAGCAGACGACACTCACAACTTGCCCGTACTTTGGTAATGGCGGCGGGGTCTCCATGTTGGCACAGTTATTGTGGGCAGTCCGCCCTTTATATTCTGCTCTATATCACAGAGTAAAGATTAAACTGTACACCTTGGTTAACAACGACTGATTTGTTTAACCTATAGTACAGCCTGTTAAATAAATGACTCTTTAATATTTACTCGTTTGCTGGTTTAGTTGAAAACCTATATACGGAGTATATATATATATACCACGAATACGACACTTCAGTACAGTTCATAATATCTTCTGTTAGAAGGTATACTAAACGATACGTCATTAATCACATCGTCTATATGATGATGGTGGCCCGGTCAGTCAAAGCTACCTTTCTGGTTTTATTGGCCGCGTCTCTCCTCCTTTTCAAGTTATCTTCTGTCGAGCGACATGGTTCCGCTTCACAAAGGTACGTTATTCCGTTTATTTTTAACAAATGTAGATATATTTCATATTTGGATCATGACTAACGAATCACCTGTGTATAAGTTAGGTTTAGATTTAAATAGACTACAGTGTTTATGAAACAGGAATAATATGACATTGTTTAGCAAACGAAGCAAAAAAAAAATGTTTAGCAAAAAAAGAAAAAAAAAGTACTAAGCAAACTATATATCTCTCATATTTTACCCCTCATTTTTTATCAGACATAATTTATTTCTCTTTCGTACACGAAGGAGCATAAAACTAATGCATCATGGTGAACTTCTGTTCAACGTTAACTATGTAGTCTTAAGAGTTGTTCATCCTTCTCATTACATTCAAATTAAAGATAATGGTTGACTAATTAATTATAGTGGCCGTAAAGTTGTTTCAATACGTCATTCTGTATTTAGTGTGTGGTCAACGTACAGGAGATACAGGAGACACAAATATTCCACATTACTGAGTTAAAATACCGTCACACGATAAATTGCCGCCTCTCATATCGAGAAGTAAGCTAATAATTACAATATCCATGTTTTGGGGATGATGTTTGTTTTACCTATATACAAGAACGAATGATTAGAGAAAACAGAAAGATAGATTTTCATATTTTGCGTTCAGTGGTACTATGTCTGCTATACGGGTAAGTGATATGTGACATACTATAGATAAGTAATTCGTGGGGATAGGGAGAAGGGGTTGGGCAGGCGCGTAGCCAAGGGGGGGGGGCGAAGGGGGCAGCCGCCCCCCTTGAGCATATTTAAAAAAAATTAATGTTTTTATGATATCGCTAGTATTTTCAAAAGAGAAAATGCTAAGATGCAACTGACAAGGCCTGGGAAGTGCCTTTTCCAGCGATCTGGGAGGCATTTTCCGCCAAAATTTTCTTGTACGCTTCGCGCCAACATGGTGGCGCTACGCTTAGATCAAGGGCGTAGGAACCGGGGGGCTGGGGGCGCCAGCCCCCCAGTGAAAAATGTGGAGGGGCGGAAGTATCATTCCGCCCCCCCGGTTCGCAAGTCAGAAAACCCCTTTTTCATTTCCAAATGAGAAAAAAAATCTCATTTGGAGCACCAAATTGCATCTAAAACCAGATGAAAATACAAAATTAAGTTTACAAAATGGAGTGGGTGTTGAAGTGTGCTATATTGCACCAAATTGCATCTGAGGCCACCTGGAAATGCAAAAAATTCCAAAGGGGACGGGGACACCCCCTCCCCTTAGACCCCTCCCCCAGGCCGGCCATCAGTCTTCAGCCCCACCACTCAAAAGTACCTTCCTACGCCACTGGCTTAGATAGTTTGCAATGCCGAATTTACAGTTTCGCCCCTCCCTTGGCAAATTCCTGGCTACGTGCCTGGGGTTGGGGCTGGGACAAACGGGGGGGGGGGGAAATGAGACTATAACTATAAAGAAATGGGTTGATGAAGACCATTCGTAATGAAATTGACCGATCTCTTTTAAAGAAAGTAAGGTATATTGCTTCAAATATCTACCAACTCAATTTCCGCTAACTACACTGCCTGTTCCATGGGCCTCGACAAAAGTGATTTTCGGGCAATCGTGTTAGCACTATATACATGTGGCAATTTCACCATCACTGAAATTAATATGACTTATCCAATACCGACCATATCTGCATTTCAAATGAAACTAAAGTAACCATGCCGACATAATTAGGTGAATTTTCAAACACAGCTTTTTTTCAGGTGGGTGATGGGGTGAGGCGGAGGATCTTTCTTTATATATTTTATGATTTGCTTACATTATTATATATATTTTTTTAATAGGTACGACCGAGTTCAACCTTTATATTCTACATTTAATGGTTTGGAGCATCAGCTGCAGAGAGCTGTCGAGGACGGACATATATTTCACCGCAATCAGGGATATCCAGTAAACAAAATATCTCTTGCAGCCCATCCTCCAACATTATCTCCGATTATAACCGAGTCGAAAGAGAAACAACCGTGTACTCATCCTAAGCGAATCGTATTTTTAAAGACCCACAAGACAGCTAGTTCCACGACGGCATCTATTTTACAACGGTTTGGATTTTCGCGGAACTGGACCTTCGCTGTAGGAAAAGGACACGTGATCGCTAGAAGTAATTTAATTCGTCCAAGTGATATCTATGAATATCCAGGAATGGGAGGGAAAACGTTTGATATTCTTACTAATCATGCTAGGTATAACAGGGAAACTTTAGAAATGTTTTTACCGGGTGCAACTTACGTCACAATATTACGTAAACCAGAAGACCAGTTAGAGTCAGCCTTTTCTTACTTTGGCATGTACAGAGGAATGCAGCTTAAAAGCTCGAAAAATCCATTGAAGTCATTTATGGAAGATCCATATTACTACTACAAAGAAAAGCATTACTTCAACAAAGAACGGAGTCGTAATGGCCAACTGTACGATCTGGGATTTGACCACAGAGATGATGAAAACGAGACAAGAATTAATATGAAAATCGACCAATTAGATAAAGAGTTCGACTTGGTCATGATTACAGAATATTTTGACGAATCTCTGATTTTGCTTAAAAAGCAGCTATGTTTAGATTATGATGATATAGTTTACATATCAAAAGGCGTTAGAAGAGAGAATATGAGATTTGAAAAAAATGAAGATATCGTCAAGAAGATGAAACGTTGGAATCATGGAGACTATCTTCTCTATCAACATTTCAACGAAACATTTTGGAAAAAGATAAAAGATTACGGTCCTTCCTTTGAAGATGATAAAAACCGCTTCCGTAGACTCAACGAGAAAGTTCTCAGCGAGTGTGTCGATAGAAATTCCAAGATCAAATTTTATCTTAAAAATAATACAGAGAAATGCGAAACACTTCGCCGGAGTGACGCTGACTTTACCAAACTAATCAAGAAAAGCATGGCAGCAAGATTCGGTAAACATGTGTAACGTAAGAAAATGATACACAGAAATGTCCGATTAAACCGACTTAGATTCAAATTATGATTGAAGAAAACTGTGATTATATAAGGAAGTTTTAGATCAAAAATTGGTAAACTGCAAATCTGCATGTGGAATAATAAAAAAAAATAATAACGAAACGAATGACGAATACCAATAAATGTATATACATCGCGATGTCAGACCCGGTTTATATCAGAAGAGAGAGAGAGATTAAAAAAAAAGACTTCGTTTATAAATCATTACATAGTTAAGAATTTAAAATAGGATCCGGTAACCGTAGAGTTCAAAATGAAAGAGAGATATACAACAATCGGTCCTTATTTCATCAGAATTCATATTACCGTATATATCTATTCACCGGGATACAAATTGTTTAAACTTACTATCATTATAAATTTATAATCATTATCACTATCACTTTCTTAAACTTTTATACATTTTATTGTTAAAAGTACTATCAAAACATGTATACTCGTGAAAGGCAGGATAAAATATGTGCAAGGAAATTTGCAATTTTGTTTTTTTCTCAATGCAGCACAAATCGTATTTGGGGTTTACCATAGCGAACCCCTCATCATAGCTCTCTTGAACAAAAGAAGGAATCCCTCGTACAGCTCTGTATACCTGAGTCCTTGCCAAAGTTGTTTATTCCAATCAATTTAGTACATGATTTGAATAAAGTGTGTATTGTGAGCTTATTAGCGACCCACAAACACACACACACAGTATAGGTCTCTTTGTTACCCAAAGCAAGGTTTCTTAATCATATTCATAATCAGGCTGTTATTTTTAAGACTTGACTACTGTATATATATATATATATATATATATATATATATATATATATATATATTTATCGGTTGGGTGGGGGGGGAAGGGGGTTACTAGATAGCTAACCCCTTCTTGTTCTCTCTCCTAACAAAAGGGGTTTGGATACTGTTCATGTATCACGAATTAACTATCGAACCCCTCACAGCTCTCACTCTTTTGTACCAAAAACAAAAATTGTTGATTGAACACAATAGCTGTTTGTGTATCAGTTTCTATGTCCCCCTCCCCCCCCCAAAAAAAAGTCCATGTTTGAAGTTTTTTAAAGAGTTTTTCAAATTGTCGAATCACGAATCAAATATTTTTTTTGCTGGGTACAAAAACAAGCTACTTTGCATGATTTTCATTCACAAATATTTTAACATTTTTGAACAAACAGCAAAATATCAACTTTTCAGTCTTCATTTTTCCGTATGTCACCATTAATCTGAAGATTTATTTAGTAAAATTTGAGGAAAACAAAACTTGTTTTGCCTAAGGTCATCTGCACATTTTATCATCATTTAAAGAAAGAAAAAAAAGATACGGTATCTAGAAATTATTCCTCTTCATGGCATAGCGTCAAATTTTAATCACTTTCCTTATTCAGTTTATTCTTGATACTGGTATTATTATCATTTAAAAATTCCCCTTTTAAATGTTTTTCTCATTTAGCACGAGACAAAAATATCTCAGTTTTGTTTAAAAATAATAAAAACCACTTAAAGTTAGCCTATACTTTAAATTATTTTGACGTCAATATTGACAATTGCTGCAACAATTAATAGGGCACGTTGTAAATACAGAAGAACTCATACACATAATACTACATTACTTTTCACTATATCTGTCTAAAGTTGGATTTGGGATTTCATGATACAATTTCAACCGTAAATGTAAACTATAGAAATTGTATCAGAAATTGTATTGTATTAATTGTATCAGATCATCAGAGACAGGTTAAATAACCCGTTTGTTTATTGAAATGTGTAGTTCAAGAACGTCTGTTAAGTATGAAGTATAATTAATGAAACAACTGGGTATTAAACACAACTAGACGTGTGAAGCTTGTGTTTATAGAACATATATCATGCTGTTTAAGTATTTAGAGTCATCCCAACTAAAAAAAAAATGCAGCTGTTTAAATATATGCATTATCCATCAAATCGATAATTTCCAACTTGTATTATGTTTCTTTGAATAAATATTGTGTATACCTTTTCCATAATTACTTTATTCGGATATAGCAATCCCCCCCCCCCCCTCCCCACAAACACAGCCCAAAAGAGAAGAAAATCTACGGTGGTATTGAATGGACACGAAATATGTTTAAATGACTATGTTATACGATATAACACACTGCAAATCGCAACAGCCATGCAGACAGGAAATTTTCGAGCTTCGGTGTTGAAAAATTCGTATTCACAATTCTTATTCTATACGTATACCGCCTCCTTTGCGAGAGAGATGGATTTAAGTTTCAATTTCCAAAATCAATTAATCAATCAATCTTACAATAAACAACACATGACGTATATAACACCGCGTAAGCGGCTTAAACCCGATGTTGGTAGATGTCCATAATTAATGCCATGATATTGATGAATTGCTAAAGTTATACACAAGACGACATATTATTAATTTATTATAAGGCTTTATGCATGTTGTTATTTTGTTCGGTTTACGATACTGTACTTAATGACGAAAGTTGTTTTAGTTGCTATTAATTTAGAAGCAAAACACTTTTAAGCTCAGACACGTTTGTGTTTCGACCACATGTAAGTTAGATGAATATTCAACTCTCCTTCTTCCGTTCTCCCTTCTCCTCGCTCTCCTAGCCCCCCCCCCCCCTCCTCCTCTTCCTCCAAACTATAGCTAAAATCAACACACTGTGAAACGAATACGGTGAATATAAATAACTTCCTGTAGTTGTATTTTAACAAAATCTTATTAGGATCTTATTTAATCTTGAAGAACAAATGAGCTTCAAAGATTCCAAAACGTCTCCTCTTTCGTGTTCAAGTCTGGTCTCTTTTTGTTCACTAAATAAAATGTAATAAGTATATATATACAAAACAAAAATAGGTAAACCTGATTTAATAAAGTAAGTTCTTTTTCACAATTTGTCGTGTGTTTCGCGCTTTGTTTTTAATGGAGTTGTGTAGTTCATCATAGTAGATACAAGCTGAACGTTTGATAAATTAGGCCCTAACCGTAATAACAATTTATAGTCTTACAAACGAGCCGTGTGTTGTCACATGTTCAGTTATAAACTGGTTTGATTGAAATCTTCGTGACACTAAGGACAATGGTTTCTTAAACTAAACCAAAGTTAACTATATATATGCTAATTAAATAACAGTAAATAAAAAAAATCTAGCTTTGCTTGAAGTTTGAACTTTGAAATTCTTGTGTAAGTTCTTATTTATCTGTATTTTTAATCAGATAAGAAGTTATAAGTTACAGATAAACCTGTGTCGTTTCGTTCCGGCACCTATCTACCCTACAAGTAAATAAAGGCCTAGCCTAGCCTATATATATATATATGGGTGAATATATATGTAAGCAGTGCATATGCGCGTGCGATTAACACGTTAATACTGCGCTTACACATGATTGATCAACAATGGCGGACCTACGTTATCATCAAGTTAGTCTTTCTACACTGTTAATTCTCATGGTGAGTATAAAAACCCCGTCGTTTTGTTTATTTACTCCTGCTTTTTTCTTTTTTTCCTCAAAGCTACAAATGGTTTCATTGTTTATGCATGGGTTGAATAATTTATCATTATCACTGTTATACGGCGTTATACTATTTAAGTTCGCACGATCATAAAGTCATCACACGGATCGACTTATGGAGTCGAGAGGAATTTAATCATTTATTAAGTATATTTGCAAAGTAGAAATTTCATCAATTAAGACTGAAGAATGCGTCACACCCTGCAGGAAATAGAGATAGAGAGAGAAATGTAAATATGAGGGTTTGAACATAAAAAACCCAAAACTGATATATCACATTTTTATAGGCAACACCTGCTACTTAACCCTATATATGGGTAGGTTGGGGGTGGGCGTAGAGTGAAGGAGCGGGGTGCTTTGTGCGCTCATAATATGCCATATATTTCGGTGAGTAACCAAATTAACTCGTTATTTTGTTGTTTTTTATGTCTTTTTCTTATATGATTGTTTGTTTGTTTGTTAGGTGATGCTGCACGAATCTGCTGCGGCCAAATGTCAAATGCTGAGTATTGACGTAGGATGCGATGAGGTAATTAAGTTCCAGTCAATATATTATTTGTTTCTGTTATAGTAATATGTGTTGTCTTTTGTCAGCATGTAGAGCATTGCAGTATATTCTATATCAGTTTAAAATTCATGATTTGACAGAGAGAGAGAGAGAGGTGGAGAGAGAGCGATTTTTATAAATATTGCCAAAATAAAAGACAATAAAACACAACAGGAATGTTTCACGACTGAATAAGATATGCAGGGATGTTCTCACGCTAGGCGGCACTGGGCGGCCCCGCCCGGCACTAAAAATTACCGCCCAGCACTAAAAATTACCGCCCAGCACTGCCTTAAAAATCGTGAATCCCGCCCAGCACTATATTCATCTAAAATCCCGACATTCCTAACAATATATTCAACATATATTGGGCCCAGCCTATGCCAAAATCATACAGACTAATAATGCATCAGTAACGCATGCGAGAAACATTACTTACGGTTCTCAATCCGTCTCTGTAAAATCTCTTTGAAACAAACTAAAAACTTTTGCAGGTACGTAATATATTTCACTAAAAAAAATTTAAAAATGTAAATTGTTAGCAAAACTAGTACTTGTGTATATATATGCATCTGAGCACCTTCAAAAATCGAAAATTTTCTCAAAGGGGAGGGGGACACCCACTCCCCTTAGACCCCTCCGCTAGGACGGCGATCAGTATACCCAGCACTCAGGAAATCCTGGGCACATCCCTGGATATGTCATATATACATTTCCGTTTTTCTATTAAAACTTTCAGTGGTGTTTGCTGCCCACCCCACACCCCTTATAGGGGCACTCAATTTAAACTTGACGTGTTCACTTTTCCACTATAGTAGGGCAATGCCATACTGGGTAACACAACAACAAGGAGTGCAGGGTTATCATTTTTTGACGTCGGTGTCAAAACGTAATGTGATGTGTGTCAACAAACAAGTGCATGTGTTACCCTATTCACCGTCAGGCCGATGGACTGACAACTCTTTGTGGTACCTCGGGTAATGGGATGTATGCACCCCTTATGTCGCCATAGGGAAACACAGATAACCTTTCCAAAATGACACAATGGCCGAAAAAACTTTCTAGAATATCAGACTCACCGTTGATAGTGTAAATTATATACTTAAAGAGAATGCCAATGGCCACGTGTTTAATGGGGGTTCATATTTTTTTCCCTTCTTACATTTAGTTTTCCTTCAATAATTATTCTGGTGGTTTTTTTTTTTCATTTTCTCACTTACTTTTATTTGTTGTAGTATTTTTATTCATCAAACATTTGATTTGTTTATTCAATGTGAATGTGTTTCTCGTTAAGTTCAACTTTTATTTTGGTTTATTTGAGTGCTTTTTATCATTAATTCGTTCTGTGTACATGCAATAATAATGCAATTCCAGCAATAATTTAATAAATCTAATAATGTCTTCCAATAATCCTTACAGTGCACTTATAATGGACATTGTGTGCCAGGATCTGTACCAGTTGACCCTTGGACTAATTTTGCGTTGTACACACAACGTGAACTACAGGTTAAAATATCTCTTTTAATCTTCTTTACACCTTTTTCTTCTTATTAATATGTCTAAAACTAATCCTTTTGGGGTTGTAAGAACGTTATTAAATGCATTGGGGTGGGGGTTGGGGGGGGGGGGGTAGAATATAAAAAAACGTTCGTACGACAGGCTTCTCGAATTCGAATGATATAATATATGATAAAATTTATTCAAGCTACGGTTGACCACAGAAATACAAATTGAACTATGATGATAATAAATTTGTTGATAGAGTTTCATTTATAACAATCATTTGTATCCCCTTTTTTCAACCCTACAAAAAAAATACATACACCCCTGCCCGTCCTTTAGTTGAAATATGGATTTCAAGAGATGCTATAATAATACTGCTAAATCTGAATAAAATATTCATTCAACTTGAATAAATTAAAATAAATAGCAAAATTTTATCCACTTCTCTCTTTAATGAGATAACATACCGTGCATAGCTTTAACATTGCGATGAATCATTAATGTTGACCATGTGTGTACTTTTTATGTTTCTTTTATAGATAGACGAACCTTTCGACAAAGTATCCTTCTTAGACGTAAGCATTCTAAATCAGACAGTATACATAAGATACGTAATGTCATCCTCTGTGATAATATCTTCAATATATTTAAATTATATATATATATATATATATATATATATATATATATATATATATATATATATATATATATGTATATATATATATATATATATATATATATATATATATATATATATATATATATATATATATATATATAGCCAATAACTTGATAGGAATTTCTTGATCTTTGCTCTCATACTTAATTTTATGAAAACAGTTAAATAGAAGGGTATATAAAAAAAAGAAGATGTTTGCTTTCTTTAGAGAACTATACTTATTTTGGATATTATTATTATTATTTGAACAGGCGCACAACGCTTACAACAACAGAGCAGATGGATACGGAAGTAAGTATATATTACACATGCAACCACCCGCATATTTTGCCGGTATAACGCACGAAATTACGCACGAAACAAGAAAAAACGAGTGGTTGTGGTTTTGTGTGGTTTTTGTTTTGATAATAGGGTACTTTACTATATGGTGGTTGTGGTGGTGTTGTGCTGTCTCTGTGGAGTTATATCGATGTGTAAGTGATAAGATGGTTGCGGGTATGGTTGGCCACAGTGGACAAAATTCGGGAATTTATGCCGACATAAATTCGATTTAATGCTGACATTTAATTATGATATGTCAGCATTAAATCGAATATATGTCGGCATAAATTCCCGAATTTTGTCCACTATGGCCAACCATATGCGGGTGGTGGTAAAGTGGTGCTTATGCTACCTTAATGGTGATGTAGTTGAGTAAGTTAAAGTGTTCGAATACTAGAATATTGAAGTCACGTTGTGTGTGCGTGCGTGTGTGCAGAGGATGGGTTGCTTATTTCTTAAATGCTAACTAATATGTACATGTTTATGGGTAATCGAAGAGTTTACGTTTCAGTTCATTATCCCGCAAATCGTTGCTTTTGCCACAAATAACCGTCATTGAAAAAGCAGCAATACTTTCTCCCTTCGATATGCAGAGAACGACACATGTGCCTGGCCTCCACCGTACAGAGAGTTGTGTTGGGGGTTTGCCAACCAGGAATTTAGTATCACCGATATGCTTAATATGGGCATACGTGGCGTTGAAATGGACAATTGGTTCTGTAGAGATGCGGTAAGGGCTATGATAATATCGTATAAAGGGAAATTTGATCTTTTGTTGCTCAATCTATAGGCCATTAACAGTAAGTCCGCGGAACCAAATCCGATCCGAGAAAACTTTACTTTGGCCCGCGAAAAAATATCCGTGCACAATCTTGCAATAATTGGGTATACGGACCTTTAAGACCTCAGGCTTGAGCATCAACCTGGTGCACATATCTTCCAAAGATATCATGCATGTGTTCCATTCCATGTTTGGAAAACGTAGGAATTTTAAGGCACCAACGTGCAACATTTTGTTAAAATATTCAATGGGCTAATGAGCCTTAACCAGTTGTTGGGTTTCAATTAACACCATATATATGTTAGTTATTGCTGTTTTTCGCATTAAGTACGATGAATATGATCGAAAAAAGGCCATCAAAGATAAGAGGCATGGGCACGAAAACCAAACTACTTGATCATCTCCCAACCCTATTCCTCTAACCTCGCGAAGCTCTGTGTGATCATGACCGTGGTACGTCACGTGAGTTATCACGAGTCATTTGGAAAGAGAATAGATACTTATACACAATTGTCCTCGGTTGATGATTACAACCTAGCACTTAAGGAAATGACTGAAATCGTCGAAGCAACTCGCATGTATTTTTAAATGTATGCTGTATTGGCCCTAAATATGCTAGATATTCGAATATGGTCATCTTTGGTCAAAATTCTTAAACTGTTTCTATTGCAACCTTCGAGGAAATTTTCCTCACTGGGACAATCAGTCATCTTGTGATTTCCTTAAAAATGTCTCAGAACAATTTGGAGAGTAAAGACCTCCAGGAAAGCACTTTTTGAAAACTTCTAGCAATTATAGAGTGCTATAATTTGGGGCCTATAACTGACTACCTTTAAATATCAAAATAAAATAAAACTGTTAGTAAACTGCCTATCCACTAGAGAGCCTGTGTAAGAGAATGTGTAAAAATAAGTTGGCCTGACGTTTCGGTCCTAGCAGGATCTTCTTCAGAGGTTAAAAGACAAAAAATGACCTTTAAGTGCACTATATGTTGATACATTATTCTTATTAGGCTTTGCGACACATGAGAGTAGGACTAAGCTTATAAGCTAAGGTAAACTTTACTTTCACGATATAAAATCGTATATAAAGTCAGACGATCATTCACTCACCCAAAACTAAAACGATCGCTTATACCAATTCGCTGTTGTTTACATTTAGATGCGACTTGCACATCTCGGTTCAAATATTAAAATCGGTTGTCAAGACGATGACAAACTATATTCAGACGGTATTAAGGAGATCGCCGATTGGCTGAACACAGATGGAAACCAGTTGGAGATTGTTCGCATATATCTCAATGTAAGTAAAAAGGAGACAGTTTTATTGGTCCACACAGAGTTTCAGGGGGCGGACTTGGCATAAATTGATACCAACTCAGTGATTCAATCGGCGGCGCTGGAACACTTTTTTTTTGTGGACACTATGGAGAAATCCGCGCCTTCGTCACCTCAACTTGGTTCTTCATACCAAGCGGTGTATACCGGAGGCATAGTAGATAAACCAATAGGACCCTCCGCCCCTGCATACTCCCAAAGTAAATTAACTAACTTAATAGTATTACACGGTCTGTACGATTTCCTTAGAATTTGGGTCCTACTATCTTTTGAAGCACGAATTAGGGTTTGATTTAGCTTCAAGAATACCCATACAAACCATGAGATAATGACGACTGTGTTAAACAGAAACATATATTTTGTATTCCAGCAACAGAATTTTGCAAAGCAAGGGCAAAAAATATGAATGCTTAAAAGAGATTGTAAGCTCCATTGTTATTTTCGTATAGAACCACCGAATGTTCCAAACATGGAGTATATTTCCCCCTTTTTTTTTCTTGTGTGTGTGTGTGCATGTAATATGAAAGACATAAATACAGTTCAGTGACATACAATTGGAAACATACAGAATCAAAGCGTAAAAAATAATGCTTAACATTACAATGCTACACGCATGTATATGTTTTACTGCTTGGAAATAGAATTCGTTGAACAGAGAGAAAGCGGCATAAACACGGGTTCACTCACTGAGCTGGCAGTTTGTATTGATATACCATACAGATATTAGAACATTTGTATTGGATGCCATTTACCATGTATATACGTATAGGCCTATATATATTGTAGCAAAACGCAGGGTAACTCAAAAGTACATGGTTTCGTCACTTTTGAACTTTACACGATACATTGAAAATGTGAAATTGCATTGAGTTTTAATGTTACTAATAACTGAATTTTTCATATAAGCCACCTATCAGTTCAAACCATGTAGGGCATTTTTCTGCCAGTGGACATTAAGAATTAGAAGCGTGCAAATGGTAAGTCGGTTTACAATCAGCAGTCAACGAATCGAGAATCGATTTCCATACCTAAAATAAATCTTATATTTCTGCTATGATTATCAGCAAATATTATAGGGCTCCTCTCAAAAGGCTATATACAGTATATGATGTGTTTTTTAATTCAAAATTTAAATACCAGTGAGAACTTGATTTAAGCCTCACTTTTGTTGTTGTTAAGTACTTGTTATTCTTAGTGGTTACAATTGTGACATTCTGTCTATGCCTGGTCGAGGGTAATTGTATAACTTTAAATGGAAGATAATAATGTTAGAAAAATCCTGGCATTTTTTCTTTTTCTTGAATAGGAGAAACAAGATCAGGGTCACGATGATTTGATGAACGATCCAATTACAGAGTACCTTGGAAGTAAGGTGTTCACCCCACGTGATCTAAATGACACTTACAAGGGCTACTGGCCAACACTACGTCAAATGAGAAAGGTTTGTTCACCAATCCATGCATGAGTCATTGATTCTCAAACACAATGACGGTATACTAATCCCGTATAGTACAAGGAATTAGCTATGCCTTCTTATAAGTATCCATGACAAGAGAAATGGGATTTTATTCCTTATTGAAGACGTCAGTAAACCCACCTTAGCCTATGCCGCCCCCACCCCTTTCCTCAATGCTTCTCCACACCTCACCATTTGTCTATATTATATATGACGTGAAGAAGAGTGGAAATATATCATAGATAGCGTGAACATTCTTCTTTATTTGGCGGCCATAAATCATATTAATAGAAACTTTTGTATATGTTAATCTTACTTACATAATTCATGAATGTTCTATCCAATTTTGTATCCGGATTAGGATGGCAAGAACGTTGTCATAGCAACAGGAAGCACCGCTGGATCTGGGGAGTTGTATACACATGGCGATGTCTATATACACAAGTTATATTGGAGCGATCGACAGTACAGAAGGGTAATAATAACACATATGTAGTAATGATTGCTTATTGGGCCGAACTGATTTACTATATAATATAACATATTGAATTTTAATGTGATATGTGCTAGGCCTGAATCGTAGTGTGCTTTTCATCGATTTTGTATTGAATGTTAATTGGGAGTATATAGTTCATGTAGAAATCGCTGGTCTCCTATTCGCCGATCATCTTACACAAGAACTAGCCAAGTTATAGTTGTTTTTTAAGTTTTAAATTGTTTGTATCTCGTCTGTTTATAAACAGATTCGTCGTCTCTGTGACGCTACTATTGCGTCAGAATTTGTGATTAGTAATGTCTACGTTGTTTCAAGATAATGGGTTTAGTATCAATAATCGATAGTTCGATATGTCGATAATGGGGAAACTGAACAAGTTTTGTCTTATCATTATTCCAATTTCACACTCCGTAGTGGCCACAGACCAGAAATTTGCATACATGATTAACGTTGCGATTATAACTCCATCTGTCTCATAATTTCTGACATTTGGTGAGCAAAAATTATGTAATTATTAAGAAATAATCGGTATTTTCTTTACATGCGATATTGTTTTTAGTTCACTCCGTATCCTGAATGTGGCGGGAAAACAGAGAACAGCGGTGCAGTAAGGTATTACAGCGACAGCACGCACTATCCGTGAGTATAGGGCCCTTTTGTGTCATAAAATACGTTTACTAACTAGAACTGTGTTTGCCTGCAAATACGCAGTATTGCATGTAGTACGCGTGGAGTGTTTGCAATATTAGGAGGAACTATGCGGTTGTTCGTGATGTAACTTTTTGGGCGGACAGCACATCAGGGAGTAAGGTAATGTAAGTACCTACAAAGTGAGGGCGCTCGTGAGCGCCGTGACTGGCTCAGAATAAGTTGGCTACGCAGCTAGCTTCTGAAACTGCAAATGTACAGAGACTATATGAAACTTTAAGTTTCAACGTCCAGTCATGTAGGTTCGTTCACTTGACCAGTAATGCCAAAATTGTAGCGCGCACTTCAGTAATCACAGTAATGATCGCTACTCATCCTTAAACCAATAGCATGTATGTGCATTGGCTAGATCCCGATTCGGACTCAACTGACGAAATGCCGTCTTGGTCACAGGGTTATAGGCTAAATGTAAGGGGACCTGGGTTAGTGAGAGTGGATCAAGGCGGTTTGTTTTCGTGCCCAGGCTCTATCATGAGCCGTCTTTCAAAAAGATATGTATTAATGGGAAGACATGTGCCAGCAAATACCAGGGGTCTCTTTATCTCTTAATTTATGTGCCAGTGTCTTTGTTAGTGTTGAGGTCAATGCTATTATCATAACAGTGTCATTGTATCTCTCTCGGTATAGTGCCATATGTTTGTCTATTAACAATACCTTTGGCATTACAGTGGCGTTGTCTCTTTACAGTGTAATTGTCTTTTTACAGTGTCACTGTCGTTGCGTTGGCATTGTTTCTTAACAGTGTCATTGTATCTTTACATTGGCATTGTCTACTGGCAATTTCATTGTCTCTTATAGTGTGGTTTTTTTCTTGTCAATGTCATTACAGTACAATTGTATCTTTACAGTGCCATCTCTGATGGTCCAACAAGCGTTGGCTTCGTCTCTAACTACTGGGAATTGCTCAAATGTAGGATAGAATTTCCAGCTGGCGATCAGGTGAACCCAAAACTGATGAAGACAGCGGTGTATACCTGGGCTGAGGGTGAACCATCGGAACCCTTAGTGAGCAACTCATGCATAAAGATGAAGTAAGGAGGAGGATATACTTGACCAAAACTCATTTTATTTTTTTTTTGGCAATTATTTCGAACAGATCCCATTCATATTTTTACTTATGAAGTTTTCAGAATATCCTTAATAAAATACGACATGTTTAAGCTTACATCCTTGACGAGGGTCGTAATCAGGGACGTAGCTACAGGTGGATTCTACCCCTCTCCCCCCCCCCACCATCACAAGACCCGAAAAAACGTCCCTGGTCGTAATATTTCTAAGTGTCTTCTGGGAATGAGAGTCATGACTCTTTCGAGAGGTGGAAAGTCACCTTTTCAGTGAAATTATACCATTGACGTTGATTTGCATCTCACAGTTGGTTTATTAGTATCGAAAACAAATTGACTTAGATCAGGATGTTGACGTTTTTCAATTGTTGTGTGGAGATGTAAGGTTTTCAATGAGACATTCAAGCGACCAAAAGAGAGGGAATCTCTGTTGGGGGATCCAAATGACAAAAAGCGAATACAAGAGAGGGACTCTCTGTCGGGGGCTCCAAACCGCAATAGAGGGGCCCTGTGGAAAATGACCGGTCATGCAAATTAAATGTTACTCTCATTTTGTTTGCAGTGGTGAAGATAATCGATGGTATGTAGCGAACTGTGAAGAAGAATTGCACTACGCATGTCAACATAGCGACGACCTCAGTGATTGGACAATTAGCGAGTCACGTGGTCCGTACACCATAACGGAACATGTTTGTCCACCATACTATAATTTCATCGCACCTCAGAACGGTTACAGATACCAAAAGGTAAGTAAGGTTGTTTCCATACTCGAGGGCGGGGTGGGGGATGGGGGGATGGGGGGGCAGGTGGAACTTAGAGGCACAACGGAACGATATATCAATCAAAAAGAGCATACCTTCCATTTAAGGAAAGAAAACCTTTTTAAATGTAAAAAGGAAACTTTAAAACATTACGGCGCTGTTCATTAAAGGGGCACTTCTTATTATGAAAGGGGCACTTTTCAGGACTTTCCCAGAGGTAAAGTGGAAAGCAAATACCCACTGTACCACGCCTCTGCTGCCTTTGCATTAAGTTAAAGCACAGGATTACCAAATAAAGAAATTCATTTAAAGTACTTAAGTAAGTTATTAATACAAAATGGGAAAGGGAACTTTTCTTTAACAAAAGAAAAACCCTTTAAAAAAAATAAGAGTTACTTTTTATTTATTTAAGTCATCACTTGCGTGAAGTACATGCTCGCCCCCGCCCCCTACACACATATATGACGATTGGTTACATACCACCGTGGTAAGAATCTTGGCGTTTTACAACAAAAACCAACTTCAAGTAAGTTATCAAGGAAACTGATAAAGGCCTCAGCCAGCGAGAGATAAATCCCAGTTCATATTTTGAACGATGAAAAGGGTGAACGGATGAAAAAAAATGAGGCTGGCCGTTATTGTCATTTATCATTTAAAACGAATAAAAAAGAGGTAATGAACGTTACATCGACGGTGATGTTATTATCCAACAGTTGATTGAAGCTAGTAAGGGCTCGACAATCTGGATCAATTTTTCACCATGGTTACCATACTACGAAGACCCTGACCTTGGTCATCTCACAACAGCCCCCAGTGATTCATATAGACTTGTCTCTTCAAGATGGACCTACATGTTGTGGCTGGTCTCATTTGTTCCCCTAGCTACTACTTGTTTCTACTGAACGGTGTTCTACATAATCTTTTCTTTCCTTTCTTTTTAATTTTTATGTCATTTGTAATAAGTGAAGTACGATAATTGTAATATGTAATCACTGCAGGTGACTATACAAATTTAGTTTCCTGCACCAATACAAAAGAATAACGGTTACGTTTGTGAGACGGAAGCCGTTTCATTACGCACAATTGGGTCTGACAGAACACCTTGAGGTTAGCAGGATACATGAGGGGGGGGGGGGGGTCTACACCCACTCCCCCTTCTCAAACCCTACAAAATCATTTGAAAGGATATATTAGCACAAGTGTTACGTGGTGACCTGATGATAGACCTGCGAATGCCTAAAAATGTACAATTTCACGTCAATTCGGCCCCAGTGCCACACCCCTCTTCTTCTTCTTTGAATCCTTTAACCACCCCTGCATAGGGATGGTGCCGCAAAAGGGAGTCGGTATAACTTGTGAATCATAACAGGGCAGGAATTTTGTATGCCACGCCCGGGCGTAGCTATAGATTTCCTTTTTTTAAGGAGACCTTTTTCGGGCGGTAGACAAGTATTTGGGGACCTAGCCCCCCCCCCCCACCCTAGTACCCCCATGTCACGTGTCTCATCTGAAATCGTATGATATCGTGTGTTCCGCGTCATTAGTATACGTTGTCAGGGATAACACACTTCGTACTTGTGTGACTACATTAAAGGGATAAGCTACCTTCCACATTATTGAACTTGTGCAAACAATCTATAGATATGAAAAGAAACATTTAAACTTTAAGAATTTGTTGTGTTTGACCAAGAAAGCAGTAAGAAATGATATTAGACTTTTAAGTTCCTAATGAATTGTTGACTCTACGTCACATGCTGTAATGTATAAATATATGTCTATATATGAGATCAATAAAGATATGGTGGAAATATACATACCGATGCCTATTGTTTATTGACTGTTTCTCATCTCAGTATGTAATGCACTAGGAGATATCATGTTCTATTGATCATTTTACTTGGTGTATAACTTCAGGCCCGTAGCCATGCCGGTCCATGGGGTGGGGTATCAGCCAACCCCTCCCCCACCTTCTGTGTCAACATAATGTGTATAAAATCTACACAAGTTACAGGATACGTTGAATTGTGTGCCTCCTTAGAAACGAGAAACTCATGGCGACAAGAAAACGGGTTGGTAGAAGCTTATAACATGGTTAGATATAGTTTGAGAAAGTGGACCACAGGTCAAGTGTATGCTATATTTTCGAGACTCTTTCCAAGTTTATTTTTAAAACATCCCGTTTTTTAAGGCAGTGGACTTGTGAGCTAAGGTATGCAGGTTCCAGTCATGGCCAGATCATTGCGTTGTGTCCATGGGTAAGGCACTTTATCTCCATTGCCTCTCTTCCCCCAGGGTGTATAGATGGGTTCCTGTGAGATATACTGTCAGCTGGGCGCTGTTTAGCTGCTGCCATGTGGAGGGATTGTCTCTATGTTTGACAGGTTATCGTTGACTAGGGTAATGGTGTGATGCGCCTTGAGCACCATTATCGGTGTGAATATGTCTGCGCCTTATACATCCTTATTATTATTATTATTATTATTATTATTATTGTTATTATTATTTTTATCCTATTGAGCTATCTTGGGTTATTGGTACAAGTTTCAAAATCATCACTATCAACTATATTGAACTTTGTTCATTCTTTTATACCTCATGACGTGTTGACTGTTTTATTGTGCCGTGTTATCCGCACTCCACCCGTCCCTCACCCTCTAAACAAATATGTCATGTTCCAACTTGAAGTTACCCAATATAACTACTATATAAAGGACCGATTTTAACTATACAATCGTCAGCAATATCAAATACATCTCAGATCAAGAAGACTCATCACGGAAACCGTAAAATATGGAACGTTCACGACACCAAGGCATCTGTATTGCTCCGTTTCTTGTCTTTGGCATGGCAAGTATATAAAATAATCATAAAAAAGGTTTTATCGGGCGATTTTATTCTCGGTAGTCTAAAAAACTGTTGTCTGTTAATGATATGCTTGGGGACTTGAAGAACAGACATTGATATGTGATAGTCGGTGGGACAAGTTATTAGAAAGGTACAGCAAGCCCGCTTACAAATGTTAGCCTGCATTATACTTCATGTGGTCTCTCTACCTAGTGTTGTTTTTTATCGTAAACTGACCATTTTGTTTTCATATCCACATGAAGGCTAAAATACTACTAATACTTCTAATAATACTACCACTACTACTACTACTACTTATAATAATAATAATAATAATAATAATAATAATAATAATAATAATAATAGGGCTTTATGTAATATTCGAGTTCTTGGGAACAGGGACTTGCGGAGATTCTTAGGCTTAACGTCGGTCGACTATGGACGATTCATTTGACGGCACGCTGTCTTACAATGGAAGCTAGAAACATTAATAACTGAAGTGAAAATATTTGTTTATGATTATGACTTTCACGTGTTGTTTGAATGGTATACAGATACTCGCTATACATTTTTTCTTTCTGTCATTCATAATTCCATATTTTTCAAACAATCTTTCCGATTCGCATATTGTAAAAACATTAGTCCTGATTGATTTCTTGGCCTTGTGCTGTCATATCCCCTACCCCCCACACCCACCCCTACCCCCCCTTCCCACGCCCACCATACACTCTCTTTCTCTTTCTCTGCTAGCTATACAATTCTGCTGTATATGGAAGACACCTTTCTTCATTGATGTGGTTATACAGAAATATGTCTGTGTGTGCGTGTGTATGCCTATCAGTTTTGGAAAATACTTTTGGAAAAGAACATGTCTCACACGACTGCATGTCGCAGTTACGTTGGTGCCAACAATCCATAACTATGTTTATGTTTTCACTCAAGCATACTTTAGTCGGCTACAACACAGGCAGCTGCATAGTCCCATACGTTAAACACGCACTTTTTAACCTTCTCAATTGATTTAGGTTTAAGAGTTTTGATGATGAGTGGTGTAACAAGGCAATTCTACAATTGAGTGTTTGTTTTATAGAGAAATAAATTACATTTTACGTTTGTTTTAAATTTTAATGTTTAAGTAACATTCCAGTGACCCTGAACATTTGAAGAGTATATCACAAATTAATTTGCGTAAATTTGCTCCAAATGACAGTCATATATGAAAGATAACAAATGTTCCAGGCCTTAAATACCACGGCATCTCGCAACACCCACCCCACCCACTCTTAAAGTATACACGTGTTATAAATGTTGATTTACCTCACCATTCATTACCTCACCATTTAGGTATGATCTCTGATGTATTTCTGCATTTATCAGATAATGCTGTCTACAGTTCTCATTTCATATTTACTGTCTGTTTTATCCACATATATCACAAATTAGTGTCGACAACTACTTAACAGAAAGTTCGCATATATTCACAAAATGCCTCCTACAGCTGCTCTTATACCTCATATTGTTTTTTTATTGTTTTTTTGTTTGTTTTTTTATCGTCACACTAATATCAGCTATTAATTTTGGTAAGTAACACAATTCATAGTTTCTTATTTTAGACCTTTCAGTTACTGATGATGTCTCCATTCAATCAACTATTTCCTCTTTATTTTGTTATATTTTTTTTACCCATATTAGATTTTCATGTGGGATTTCACTGACGCTAGTGAGTGCCGATTAATTAGCCGTGACGTAGACTGCGCCGAGGTTAAGACACCAACCTTTCTCTCATTCAAGACATTGTTATGTTAAAGAGTTGTTATTATGTATAGTTATGTGTGTCCCAAGTTAAGCCTTTATTGTGCTAAGCCTGTAATACAATGCCGTAACATCTGCGCGTTTCAATTATACAGTGACGTGGCCTTTTGCAGTTGTTGTTGTTTTGTTTTGGTAGTTGATGGATTTAGATTCTGTATAGTAACAGTAAACTAAGCGGCTCAAGCTCTTCTCCACGTGGCTCGCCTTCCGTGGTTTTTCCTCCATGGCTCTCTGTTTACTCTCTCTTCCCCATTTTGCCCGGTATGCCGGACATTATATCTGGAGTACACGACAGTAGGATTTGACTTTACGTTAAGGTCCACATCGTTCTCAATGGTCTACGTACTGGCGTCGTCTTGTTTTGTTAAACCAGGGAGTATAACAGCTCCCTGGTTAAACTGCTCTTCATCGAACGTATTACCTCCCTGGACACTTATTTTTGCCCCTTGAAACAAACCTACTTATCTTCCGTCCGGATCTACAACCTGATATTCCGACTTCCTTGTGACGTGTGATACACAGACTTCCCTGTGACGTGTGATATACCAACTTCCCTGTGACGTGTGATAAATGGACTTCCCTGTGATGTGTGATATACCGACTTCCCTGTGGTGTGTGATATACCGACTTCCCTGTGACGTGTGATATACCGACTTCCCTGCGACAAGTGCTATAGGGACTTCCATGTGACGTGCGATATACCGAATTCCCTGTGACGTGTGATATACCGACTTCCCTGTGCTGTGTGATGTACCGACTTCCCTGTGACGTTGGATATACCGACTTCCATGTGACGTGTGATATACCGACTACCCTGTGATGTGTGACATGGGGACTTCCCTGTGCTGTGTGATATACCGACTTCTCTGTGATGTGTGATATACCGACTTCCCTGTGCTGTGTGATATACCGACTTCCCTGTGATGTGTGATATACCGTACGATGCTGAGGAACCATGCGAAAGCCGGCCAACCACCAGAGGTATACACGCGGCTGCTAAGGTTAAATATTATTTTTTTTGTAAGGATCAGTATATTAAGTTCTTGTATGTTGTTTGCAGCCCTCCATTTCAGGTAAGAGAGAAACTATACTTTTGTTTTAAACATCTACTCCTTCTTATCTACTCTCTTAATTGAATGCCCATATTACTTTAATATCAAACATCTCAACAACATTTCCTCCTCCTATAAGGGATAGTGTCTACACAACAATACCTTATAAAAAATTTATGAGTTATCAGAAAAGGCTTGAATTACGGTGACCTTTACCACATTGCCGTATACTGCCCATAATAACCATCTTCAACAACATACCTTGCTGCCTTGGTCATGTTGCTGCATATATATATATATATATATATATATATATATATATATATATATATATATATATATATATATACATATACATATATATATATATATATATATATATATATATATATATATATATATATATATATATATAGACCGGCGAAGATTTCAATTCGTATTATAATGAAAATAAAATTTTGCTTCATTTAAGTGCAACGATGATGGCCATTGCGTTCCTGGTACGGTTCCGGTGGATCCCTGGATGACCTTTGCTCTGCAAACACAACTAGCACTACAGGTAAGCACCATACTGCTATATACATACACCCAGCTGACTAGGTTCCTCCCCTCCTTCAATGGTGTATAATGCGATCAAACTACTGCTGGTATACGTAGCTTTAATTTGCACAGTCGTTCTTCCATTTATACTTATAGTGTTTCTGTCGCATTTTTCCTATTTTAGAAAAGTCCAAAAAGGTTCTATTAAACCAGTTCTCCAGTGACGTGAGCAGGATTCCAAAGACGTGTGTTTGTCCGGGAGGAGGAGGAGGGGGGGGGGGTATTGCAGATTCCCACCGACTGGTTTAAGGAGGGGGTCATGTACTGATCAAAAGGGGCATCAAAAGGGACATGCAGTGATCACGGCCTATCAATTTTTTTTACGAATGAAGGGTGTAGCTGTGTTCGACACCCCATCTCTCATTACGTTTTATTTATCAAAGCGACTGATAACATCAAACTATTTAAACACTTTAAAATGTTAGTCTATGAATATTTACTTTAACTATTATGCCACTTCGTTGGCTTAATTTGTCTCTGTCATTGTGTATGACATTATCTTTTTTCTTATTTTCTTTTCCTAAAGTGTTTGATGAATTTTCGTTGAAGTGGTTATCAAATAGGCTATACACAATCTTTCATTATGTTTGATTTGTCGAAAGCGACTGATAACATCAAACTATTTAAACACTTGAATAAGTTAGTCTACGAATATTTACTTTAATGTCTCAATGTGTGTTTGCCAAATTTTAACTTCGACCTTTCCAGAGTACTGCACTCAAAGCTCAGTGAAAAAAACACCGTTCTATACATTTTTAATATTAATAATCATTATTTTTATTGAGTTATCTATCGTTAAACATTTTGAGCTGAATAAAATTCGCCAGATTTTTTCAAGAGTCCGTAGATTCTTCAAACTTCAATCAAAATTTGCAAGCCCTGCCCAACAGATCATGTGCCAATCAAATCCCTCTGTTTTGTTTACGACCGTTAGGCTAAGGCTTACTTTCACTTTCGTGGCTAGCCTATGTTAGGTAAATTCTCTTGAATAGTATCTTTCTTTCGGTCTCACCGATGTAGCTTTCAAAATTGTAGCCATATCCTACCATTGCAATGAATAAACAGGTGTTATCAGACGATTCTTCCGTGAAATTGGGTCAAAAAAAAAGTAGACGATAAGAGTAAATATAGATTACATTTGTATAATGAACATGCTGATATTGGCCGTCGGCAGTGATTTTACGGTAAATCGTTCGCGCCACAAGGGCAAAAGAAAATATATTTCTTTATTTCGATTGCGACAGCTTTCCTCCATGAAACCCACCTGGTCAGAGTGCATTTAGAATAAGAAACATTGAATCTGCTTCGGAAGTTTGTTTTCCGAAATTTTTCAACAAACACGTATTGAGACTTTAACTACTATGCCACTTGTATGCGTGCATGTATGTGTGTATTTTAAATCCTCCTGCAAGCAGGAACTCGCGAAGAAGCCTCATTGGCTTATCAAAGCCGCAAACCGACCGAAGTCAGTCTCTTAGATTCATATTTAACGTCTATGATTATGAATTGTCAATTGTCAACAACTCTGTGACTGGACGACATACATTAATCTTGGAGTGACTCGAACTCGGGACCTTATGATTGAAAGGCAGATTGAAAGGCATATCTTCGTTGGCTTAATGTCATTTTGACATCATTTTTTTCTTTTGTTTTTCCCTTAAGTATTTGATGAATTTTCTTTTAAGTGGTTATCAAATAGGCTACACAATACACGGCATCGCTTAGTCCATAACAACTTAACAACACTGGAACAATATCATATAATAATCCATGATATATGAGTGAATAGCACCAGTACAAATTTACTACAAGGCTTTTATAAATAGCGCCCCTTATTTAGTCTTTTTTTAAAATATTTATTCAACCACACTCACTGCGCAACTGCAATGGGGGTATTGGAGTGAGGATCAAGTTGTTTGGTTG
Organism: Apostichopus japonicus; assembly: GCF_037975245.1. Taxonomy (NCBI): domain Eukaryota; kingdom Metazoa; phylum Echinodermata; class Holothuroidea; order Aspidochirotida; family Stichopodidae; genus Apostichopus; species Apostichopus japonicus. The sequence goes on from NC_092580.1 coordinate 13,869,961, forward strand.
TTCTTGGGGTAACTTTTCTGTAAAAGTGCCTTCGTAAACAAGTCGAGAGATGGCATCGGGACCTATTGTGACACGCAACTTAATGTTATATTCTAAGTGGTAAATAGAAAATAAAATTTATGGTATGCCAAATGAAACTCACCAGGTATGGTTATGTTCTAAGCAGCGGTATGCAAACATTAAGGCTCCACAACGTAGGATATTCCACAAGGACTGGACCACTACCCACCAGACGACCCCAACCGATAGAATCGATCCCCAGAATGCATGAAAGCCAGCTATAGAATTGTGTAATTAATGTTTCAAAAAAAAAAAAATAACCTATACGATCTCTGCGAGGCAAGCTCCGAATATTATAGTCATATCCCGACGTCTGTTAGATTTGTCGGCGCCCACCAAAATATTTGGGTCGCGCTCATAGATTGTGGACCGTCGTTCTAAAAGATATGTCAATACTTTTAAAGTTTATGTCTATAATGTAAGTTTGTATTTTGCTTACGTAGATTAGTATGTAGTTGATGTAGGCTTATTGCATGTGTTACTAATGTAAAGGGTCCCTTATCACCACATTTAATTTGCCTCATTACATCTGTACAGATCTTGTGACAATATACTTCGTAACATTTTTTTTTTAAATTCTGTTAGGGCGCCACACATCCTACATAATGCGAAGACGCTTTACATGTTACAAATTTTGTAAACTGATATATCAACATTTTTACTACAGTGCTGTCTACGTTTTAGTACAGTAGCAAGATATATGATTACACTAGCCGATGGAAGGCGGAGAAGGGTTCAATCGAGATTGTATATGATTACATTAGTTTATCAAAGGGGACTCTCAAACAAAATGAATCCGCAGTAATCCGTAACAAATTCCACTGCACTTGAATATTTGTCAACAAAAGGCACAGTTTTAATTTACTTTTTTTCACCTCTTCAGTTTCCAACAATTTTACATTGCACATTTTAATATTTTAACAAAAGAGCCCCTTTTTGCATGGCGAAAGTGCCCCCCCCCCAAAAAAAACCTTGACACTTGTTAGGTTAAAAAAGTGGAAGGTCACGTGCCCCCCTGTTCTTCCTGACTCGGCTACTCTAGAGTGGTATATGGTATAATATCCGGTGAGTCTTTCGGCGTTCCATATCATATATCAGCATCAAGTTTGAAAGTAAGGGCGACCAACTCTAACCCATAAATCGTAAGCAATGAACACGACTATTAATCGACAAGCCAATAAGCCACCCGGTACGCACCTTTTACTAGCAAACCAACTCCTGGTGAATTTGGTTGGATTTTCAAGAAACCTATTTGTTTCCAATTCCCATAGGCTATTAACAATAATAACAACAAAGGGAGACGCTTAATACACGCTTACTATTCCATATACCACCCCCCTTCACCCCTTCACCCTCTCACCTTCAGAAGGAACAGCTCATACAGTACCTTTCTAAGAATAAACTAAGAACATTTGACGTAAAAGAATTAATCCGGTAACTTTCATAGAAATTTACTATTGATCCTATTTTTGAATATTGAACTGCGTCAAATTTTAATTTTTCATTTTAATCCACGCAATTTAATCCTGCATACAATTTCCCTTCTCCAGTTTTAGCATTCTTTTCAGAAAGTTATATTACCGCCATATCTCTTTTCTAAGTATGTATGGGACATTAATTCCTTATTTCATAAAAGAGATGGTTTATTGACGAAGAAATGAATCGTGCCTTACTATAATATGACATGCCCCCCCCCCAAAAAAAATGACATTTTAATTGTTTCTCAGGCCGCCGGGCAATCCATCACTGTGAACTAAAATTACAAATGTTTTATATATTTTTTATTATAATTATTTTTTGTTTTTTCATCAATCCACCTACTGCTTTTATTTCTACTTCTGTGTTACAGATAGATGAGCCATTCAATCACGTGACCTTTCTCGATGTGAGTCAACCTTCCCTTTCTCATCTCACAAATGAGTTAAATTTATAATATGTCACTTATATATTATTACTTAACGCGGTGTTAATATCTCATCACGTGGGCAGTGTATGTAGAGGAAATTTAGACTGAGTGGTATTAGCATTTTAGAAAATTGTCCCAACTGGCTGGATTCTTGGGTCTCGAAATATTCTACTGTCTTAAACCTCTGTAAAATAAGACATTTTGGTTGGGAAATTTGATTTGGCACTCTTTTATTATGATTATTATTAATATTATTTACGTTGTCTTAGTTACATACACGTAAGCTTCTATAACAGCTTCAAATACTTAAGTTGTGGTATTCATGGCAAGTTGGACGTTTCCAGGCCTATAGAATTGTGTTATCTATTAGGCTTGTGTACTAGTGTACCCTCTCAAAATAAGGTAGTCCCATTTCTGCAGAATTGCAGGCATCCAATTCAGTGAAGTTCTCTACCTTTTGGCTAAGATCATGTTTAATACCTGCTTCTACTCAGTTCGTTCACATACACATGTGTACACAGCCAATCGCAACTAAGTTCGTATCCAAGCTCTACATTTTGGGTGACTTTTCTTAAAATGTCTAAAATTTCTTAGAAAGATGTAATCGTGCAAAAGTTCATTCATTAGTCTCCAAAGTGAATTAATTTCATTGAAATGATCGGGATGTTTATTTTTTAATTTCAACATCCAACAGGCACACAATGCTTACAACAATAGGGCCGATGACTACGGGAGTAAGTACAGCATGTTGGTAAAGTCTACCAGAATGAACTGATGGCATCCAGGTGCACAACCACTCCCTACCCCTCTACCTCCCTCCCTTCCCTTAACCGGCAGAAATAATGTTATATACATAGTGCATAGTACATAAATATACAACATGTAAACTATTTGCGGTATACAACCCTTAACAGGTGCTAATTCTTCAACTTTTGTTTTCTTCACAAGGTGCATATTGTTGTTACACAAGTTAGCATCTACACAGCCCCCCCCCCCCCGCCCTCCGTGTTACCAAACTGTATCACTGGGTCACTTGGGGAGGGATCACCCCAGCCCCTGACGACACTTCGACCTCTCAGTAAAAAAAACGGTGACTGTGCCCCTGATGGTATCCTAAGCGATTGTAACTCTTAAAATGAAGGTTCCCTTTTTAAAACTTTAATTCACTCACACACTGTGACGAAAGACGTGTGGTTACACAACAACTTTTGATGATGATGATGATGATGATGATGATGATGATGATGATGATGATGATGATGATGATGATGATGATGATGATGATGATGATGATGATGATGATGATGATGATGATGATGATGATGATGATGATGATGGTGGTGGTGGTGGTGGTGGTGGTGGTGGTGGTGGTGGTGGTGATGATGATGATGATGATGATGGTGGTGGTGGTGGTGGTGGTGATGATGATGACGATGACGACGACGATGACGATGACGACGACGACGATGAAGATGACGATGATGATGACGATGACGACGATGATTATAGTGATGGTTATTATTTTCTCATTTCCAAGAAACCTTTTATGGAGAGATTCACTAGAAATGAAACACCATTACTCCATGAATACTAATTTTTTCAAGATAAATTTAAAAAAAAACGCTTAAGGATTTTCTCATAAAATATTTTATTATATTAGAAAACGATACTTGTCTCTGGCCACCGCCTTACAATGAAAGCTGCATCGGCTACGCCAATCATGAATTTAGCATGACCGACATGCTGAATATGGGAATACGAGGTGTAGAACTGGACAACTGGTTTTGTCTAGGCAGAGTAAGTACCGCAGCAGCGATCAACTCTATACGTGGTCTGCATCTTTATATTTACTGACTTTTATCGGCATCGGATGGAGAGTCATCTCAATCTCGTTTGGCCGAGGACGTGGGCGGATCCAGGTGGGTGGGGCGTGTGGGTGGTGAGGGGAGTGTGAAATGATTGATTCTGATGCATCTTTAGCTATGAATAAGGTTTTTTATAGGTCTACACGAAATGCTATACGAATAAGTACTTTTGTTTTTGTGTTGGGACAATTTACTTCGTATTGCTGCCTGGCTTCTGGCGTCAGACCTGTTGTGGGCGTGGGAGGGGAGAGGGTAAGGGGCTACAGCCCAGGGATCGGAGTTGAGTTAAGAGCTCGGGGAAATATGAGATAAAGAATAATGTATTTTTTATTTCCACAATATAAGGTACAGTATACTTGGCAGAACTCAAAATACCTTTTTATCCAAGACCTTGGGCCCAACTGGCCCAGTGACATCGTTTTTCCATGGCCGGATATAGCTCTTGATACCCCTGGCGAATACGTTGTGGTATTTAATATTTAGTTTGCCATTGCATCGTCTTGACTTTCATAATAGTAGTATAGAACGTTCTAAAAGGTTTGCAAATTTATATCAAGATCTTATTTTGAACTCTGACCTTCATTCATACTCTTCCAGATGCGTCTAGCTCACCTTGCCGAAAATTTTCGAATGAACTGCCAAGATGATGATAAACATTTTGCAGAGGGTATAAAGGAGATAGCTGATTGGTTGAATTTAGGGAGTAACACGCAGGAAATTATACGCATATACTTAAACGTAAGTTGTGCATTTGACTGTGACGAAATAAACGGCCGCAGCGCAGAATCGTGTCACATTGCGAAGTCTAGATATAAGCATGGCAGGCGCGGCGGAACGTAAAAATTATTGGGGGGCTAATGTGTGGGGACTATCTAAGCGGAGCGCCACCATCGGTTGGCGCGGAGCGTACAAGAAAATTTTCGGTTTTTTTTCAAACCCCCAGGTGGCCGGAAACGGCACTTCCCGAGTGTTTTATGCTGCGAATACCTAGCCCTTAAATATGGGTCTCAAGCCTGCAATTTCTCAGATTGCACGTAAAAGTCTGTAAAAACATTGTAATTTGTATATTCGATGGTGTTTTAAGAGAGTAGCTATTACTCGTAGTGTACTCGCAAAGACGTTTTTGAGTGTAGTAAGGGCAGTGGCGGAGCTAGGGGTATTGGTCGGGGGGGGGGCCAAAAATGGTCTGTAGGGGCGCTTTCGACACTATCTAAGCGGAGCGCCACCACAGGTTGGCGCGGAGCGTACAGAAAATTTCTGAGTAAAGATACTCCCTAGATTGCAGGAAATGACCCTTTCCGGGCCTTGCTAATTTGCAGATAAACGGAGAATTAATAGGTGTCGTCGCCATTTTGTCGGAAAATTACACCAACAGAATATGACAAATGTCAATAGGTATATGAGAGCGCAATAAAATAGTCAATAATCGCGAACAAGTAAAAAGTAGTGAAAAGCTGAAAAGGGCGCCAGCAGTCCATTTGAGTCCGTCAGGGGGGGGGGCATCCGCCCCCTGACTGTATATATGAACGCTCCGCCACTAAGTAAGGGGATGTTGGAGAACTGGCTCAAATAAGGCAAGTCATTGGCCTAAGACGAAGTTGTGTTACGCTTACCGGTACTCACACTCACTGCTTCCACTTTTCACAGGGCGTGAAGACGCGGTTGGGGTGACAATGTGGTCTATAGCCAGGGGACGAGCCGAAGGTCCCCCAGCAATTACTAAAATTATTACACCTATATAGTATACGTGTGCATCGGACAGATCGACAAGTATGCATTGAAAAATGGGCAGATGCACGTTTCGGAGCCTTGGTAAATATTGGGGGGGGGGGGCTTATCATGCATTTGCCCCCTCAACTTTTTCATTGGGGGGCTGAGCCCCCCCAAGCCCCCCGGTTCCGCCGCCACTGAAGCATGGCATACGTTCAGTAACTTCTAAGTATATTATTAGTTCACCTCAGATGGTTCATTAAACCAGGGGCCCATTGTCCACGAGCCACCAAGGGTTGACTCCGAAATTTTGGGCCAATGGTTGAAACTGCCAGGCATGTTTTTGAACAAACAATTGCATGAGTATATCAACATGCCGAAATGCCATAGTCTGTGTTATTACACAACAACAACTGGTTTTCCTAACAAATTAATTTCGCATGTTCAATTCCAATTTTATAATGTTTCTCTATAATGTTACATTTATGACTTATGCGTGAAGTGGAGTTTATCTGCCCCAGCTGTTACATTTGAATCGGGCTCCTGAAAACCTCAGCTAAGCCACTGTGTATATGGAATGAGTATAAAACTAAAGAAACGTGTGGCGCCAGTTGAGTATGATAACCTGCTGTGAATAGGATCTTTGACCCTCATAATTCATCATGTTACTCCTGGTATGTAAGACTGGAACCCAATGTCCTCAAACCCTTAATAGCTAAGCAACTGGATTACTTCTCTATTCATTCAAGCCTCTTTATTTTAGTATACCTATAGACAAATCAGACCAGATACGGGAACTCCCCCCGTTCTTATCCCGTTATTAACGGGGTTTATAATGCCTTCCCTACAGTCACCCACTCCCTCTCCCCACCCCCTCCCCACCACCCACACCTGGGCTGTGTCAAGTCAGATCGGCGTATCCATATGTTGGCCTGGACATATTTCTTAACCTAGAAATGCAAACAACATTAATACGGTATCTTTCATGTTTTCTTTCCATCTCATAGGAGAAGTCAGACCAGGGGTATGATCACTTAGTAAATGGACCAATCAACACTTACCTTGGAGGGAGGGTACTTACACCACGTGACTTGAATGAAACTTACCAAGGTACTTGGCCAACACTCCGACAAATGAAAAAGGTAACGATAAATATGTACATTTATATATAGATATATATATATAAATATATATTTTCGGTCACATGACACGATATATTGACATTTCTGGTGATGTTTCCTTGAAGGGATTTTCCAATGATAAATGTTTCAAAACATCCTTGTAAATTTTCTCTATTACAGTCAGTGAATATCACATGTTTATTGGTACTATATAAGTTCAGATGTTTAGGCTCTTTCTCTCTTCTTTTCACTGCGTTTGTGATGATATTAACTTCTTTTTTTTTAGGACGGTAAAAACGTTGTCATCGCAACCGCCAGTTCCGGTGATACTCCTGACAAAGTATTCACTCACGGGGATTTATTCATTCATAAAATATATTGGACCGATCGGCCAATCAAAGAGGTGAGAATGCTTTCATGTACATCTATAGAGTATACATCGAAGCAAACTATTTTGTCAGGATCTTAGAATGACTGGAGCTCACGGTCATAAACAGGACCGGAGCTAGACTAATGTTTTAGGAAGTCCAGCGCTTTTCTGTGGGATGTGGTACAGGCATGACCTATATTTGCAAAACAAAATTTCTTAACTGTTTTGAGACGGGGGCTGACAGAATGGGGAGGGGGGTGCATACATTTCGTTTTATTACATTTACTAAATATCTAGGCCTATATGGTTACTTATTTTATTATATATATATAAATATATATATATATATATATATATATATATATATATATTTATATGCCATTTATCTGCCATTGATTGATTTGCAGTTCACTCCGTATCCTGAGTGCGGTGGAAGAACTTTCAACGAAACAGTTCGCTATTACAGTGATAGTTCACACTTCCCGTAAATATTCAATTAATTTTTTGTTTACTGCACCTCTACCGTATCCATATCTATTTGTGAACTTTAATTTCCATATCTATCTATCTATCTATCTATCTATCTATCTATCTATCTATCTATCTATCTATCTATCTATCTATCTATCTATCTATCTATCTATCTATCTATCTATCTATCTATCTATCTATCTATCTATCTATCTATCTATCTATCTATCTATCTATCTATCTATCTATCTATCTATCTATCTATCTATCTATCTATCTATCTATCTATCTATCTATCTATCTATCTATCTATCTATCTATCTATCTATCTATCTATCTATCTATCTATCTATCTATCTATCTATCTATCTATCTATCTATCTATCTATCTATCTATCTATCTATCTATCTATCTATCTATCTATCTATCTATCTATCTATCTATCTATCTATCTATCTATCTATCTATCTATCTATCTATCTATCTATCTATCTATCTATCTATCTATCTATCTATCTATCTATCTATCTATCTATCTATCTATCTATCTATCTATCTATCTATCTATCTATCTATCTATCTATCTATCTATCTATCTATCTATCTATCTATCTATCTATCTATCTATCTATCTATCTATCTATCTATCTATCTATCTATCTATCTATCTATCTATCTATCTATCTATCTATCTATCTATCTATCTATCTATCTATCTATCTATCTATCTATCTATCTATCTATCTATCTATCTATCTATCTATCTATCTATCTATCTATCTATCTATCTATCTATCTATCTATCTATCTATCTATCTATCTATCTATCTATCTATCTATCTATCTATCTATCTATCTATCTATCTATCTATCTATCTATCTATCTATCTATCTATCTATCTATCTATCTATCTATCTATCTATCTATCTATCTATCTATCTATCTATCTATCTATCTATCTATCTATCTATCTATCTATCTATCTATCTATCTATCTATCTATCTATCTATCTATCTATCTATCTATCTATCTATCTATCTATCTATCTATCTATCTATCTATCTATCTATCTATCTATCTATCTATCTATCTATCTATCTATCTATCTATCTATCTATCTATCTATCTATCTATCTATCTATCTATCTATCTATCTATCTATCTATCTATCTATCTATCTATCTATCTATCTATCTATCTATCTATCTATCTATCTATCTATCTATCTATCTATCTATCTATCTATCTATCTATCTATCTATCTATCTATCTATCTATCTATCTATCTATCTATCTATCTATCTATCTATCTATCTATCTATCTATCTATCTATCTATCTATCTATATATATATATATATATATATATATATATATATATATATATATATATATATATATATATATATACATATATATATATATATATATATATATATATATATATATATATATATATATATATATATATATATTAATTATTTAGTACTGATTCAAAGGAAGTATGGATAAATTAATGAAAGAAGTCGATGCATTCCTCTGTTGAGTTATCAATGCAATTTGGGAGGGGGAATTGATATTGAAAAGGACCCCACACCTCTTTGGATCACGGTTGGCATAGGCGGTCAAAGTTTAAAAGTTAAAACAAATATTTTAATATTGCATGAAATATATGCGTTCGATCATGATGTATTGTGGGTACGCATAATTGCAGATTTCTTGACTATGACGGCCCAACTCGAGTTGGGGTTATCACTGACCTCAGTGATATGATGAAGTGCAGGATAGAATTCCCAGCTTGTGATCATGTCAACCCCGAACTCATCAAAACGGCAGTGTATACCTGGGCTGAGAGTGAACCATCGGTACCCCTCACGAGAAACTCCTGTGTAATGATCAGGTATAGAGATAAGATAATATTACATAGCTTACTCACTTGACGACTTGTTCAGAGTGATCATATTGCAATTTAAGAAAATTAAAAACTGGTTACCCTATCATTGCTATTTGAGCGAAGTTGGCTGATAATGAAATTTAATACATTATGATAGTTTTTAGTCACTCCATGCGACTTATATGTAAATTCAGGAAACAAACAAATCTTATGTCACCGAACTGATCCATTATCAGTACTCTTACTTCCTCTTTCTCAGTGCAAGTTTTGATACACAAGTTTCCATTTTATTAATTAAAAGTGCCTCTTTTGGTAATAAAATGTAGCTTGTTTTTATTTCTGTAATTAAAATATGGCCTTTTGCTGAATCAGTGAAACAAACTGATCAATCACATCTCCCACTGCCCTTGAAGTTTCGGCCCCTCTCTAGACATAACCCTATTCTGGTGCCCCCGTACTTATGTGAAGAATAGTCGTCTGAGATAAAGAATCCGGGCACGAAAACAAAACGTTAATTTACACAAATACGGTGGTCCTGAAGAGACATACAGTGTTGTGTTGAAGTTTGAGCATGTGACCATTTTTTTGATTTTCTAGCATATTTAGGGACAGCACTGATGACCTTTAATACTGGCCTGGGAAATAGATTAAGAGTGACTAATACACTTTTCTATATTTGTCAAATTTTGCCATTTTCATTCGAGACGGACATGCATGATATCATATCAACCAAATATTCGGTTCTTTTCTTGCAGTAGTGAAGATAATCGCTGGTACGTCGAAGGATGTGAGGAAGAAATGCACTACGCATGTCAGAATGCCAACGATCCCAATGATTGGATCATGAGCGAGTCACGTGGTCCGTACACCATAACAGAAATCGTATGCCCACCATCTTATAAATTCAGTGTACCACACAATGGTTACAGACACCAAAAGGTAGTAAACATGTGCCGTTAAAGTTTTCTTTCACGGCGAAACTTTTAGCTTTATGACCCAAGACAAAATTAACATGAAATATCTGGAAATACTCTTTTAAATTAATTAATTTGACGATTACGACGGCACCTCGGTGCAGTAGATTTGAATGTTAGTCTTCATCCATTGTTTTATTAATTTTCAGTGGCGTAGGAAGGTACTTTTGAGTGGGGGGGGGGGGGCTGAAGACTGGTGACCGGCCTGGGGGAGGGGTCTAAGGGGAGGGGGTGTCCCCCTCCCCTTTGGAATTTTTTTGCATTTCCAGGTGGCCTCAGATGCAATTTGGTGCAATATAGCACACTTCAACACCTACTCCATTTTGTAAAGAATTTTGCATTTTCACCTGGTCTTAGATGTAATTTGGTGCTTCAAATGAGATTTTTTTCTCATTTGGAAATGAAAAAGGGGTTTTCTTACTTGCGGAGCGGGGGGGGGGGCGGAACGATACTTCCGCCTCCCCCCCATATTTTTCACTGGGGGGCTGGCGCACCCCAGCCCCCCCGGTTCCTACGCCCTTGTTAATTCTAATAACTCAACAAAACCAAGCTTTTTGTTTACTTTATATGAACAACATAGCAACCTTGGATGAAATTCAGCATACTACTTCACTTGTATTACATTGTAAACAAAATCATTTCAAGCCAAACGTCTTATAGTTTTCCATGGAGGATTGTGTTGCATTTGAGGTATATAACTGATGCCATGTGTATTAGACTATATAGGTTTACGGTTAACATATATACAAAATTAATTATGTGTCATACGTCATCTGCTCTCATAGAAACATTCTCTTCTATCTTGCCTTGATATTGAAACATTTATTTGGCAGGGGGCGAAATAGGGTTCAATCTGGGACGGACGGGGGGGGGGGGTAAGGGGGGCACGATATGGTTTCCTTGTCTGAACATCATGGAGGGAGGAATTAATATCTAATATCAACTATTGTTTTTACCTCTTTCTTTCGATCTAACAGTTAATAGAAGCTGCTAATGGTACTTCAGTATGGATCAACTATTCCCCTTGGTTACCAGGCTACGATGATCCCGGACAGGAAGCGCTCACCACCGAAGACCCGTCCGATGCAACGGATATGCAACTTTCAATAATGGTTAGACTACTTTTTGCCGTTATCTTGGCCACGACGTTGATCACATATTAGAAAGTATTACAGAGATTTTTAATGTCAGTTCTAAGTAGAGTAATATTTTGGTTTGATGAAACAGTAGTTATTGGTGCTGAGCACACTGTCAGCATCTACTGAGAATAGGACAGGGTTTAACCTTGTTTTTTGTTAAAACTTTATGGAGTAGCATGTTGCAGTTCATATCATAACCCAATCCTTGGTGAACTACAAAAAAAAAAAACTTATTTGAGTAGCCATTGATAACCCCCAAACCCTTCCCGCCCACGGTTAGATCACAAGGAGCGAGTGAAATCATAAGAAAATGTTAATTTAGCAATAAGAAATGAATTCCTTTCTTTATCAGCATAATATTAAAAATGTCAATTTCAAGTTTAAAACTTAGAATATTATTAAACTTTCAATTAGAATTTCAAATCCAAAACTGACAGAAGTGTTTATTAACAGTTGAAAATTACTGCTGAAATTTCCATGACAACGAAGCAAGACAAAGCAAACAAATAACAAAACAAAGAAACAATGCAAATGTGTTTATCAAAGGCGAAAAGTTTATTTTCTTTGCAAAAAAGATTCTTTTTATGAGAAATCTACTACCAAAATATACAGAATACAAACAATGTGCAAATTAAATACTTTTATGATATTAGTACTGCAATCTTGCAAAACATTAAAATTATGTGATAGTGATGGGCAAAGTGAATAACAGTACAGTGGGGGGTCACCCATATCTGACATCCCCTCGTCCCATTCCCATACCCCTCCCCCGGCATGTCCTCTTTTACATAAACATTTTGATACATGACTCATCAGTGAGCCTTCCATACTGCCCCCCCCAAATAAAACAGAATTTGTTTTGGTATCTTCCTACTTTAACATAATCAAACCATATATTACAAAAACAATTTTCAAACAGCTGTTATCTGTATTTCTGCAAAGTTTACTTGTGACCTTACACCAAATTATGAATAAATTATGAATATATAATCACTCACACTCAAGGCTGCTGTTCATAGTTGAGATGTAGTTCATATGATTTAATATGTCTTTCAAGCAGTGACTTCACTCATACATTTAGAAGTGTGGGGGGGGGAGCAAAAAGTAGATCAACATTTGGGGGGAGCACATAATTTGGATAAAGCAAGTTTGACACAAGAGGTTTTTGGTTCTCATCTTATATCAGCAGAAATTTGGAGGGAGACGTACGTAAATTAGTAGTCAATGGAAGGAAAAGTTTAATGTATCTGCTTGCCTATGTTGTTCCTTGAACATAACAAATTGCATTGGGGAGGAGGGAACAAACATTTGAGGGATTGCATGGCACTTCCCCACCTTCCCCTTGGAGACACCACTGCTTGCATGATATATAGAATATTATAAACATTTTCCTTGTCTTTTTCTTCTTGTAATTAAAAATTCTATTATCATCATCTATGTAACTAATTCATCGTTATTATGGTATTATTATTTTACACACATCTGTGGTTAACATTTCAAATTCAATCTTTAATTTTATTCCTCATCCACAACCTTGTTTTGAGAAGCTAACTTTAAGCCTAAGTACACTTTCTTTTTATTTATGTTTTGCATTCCTTAACAATACTAAATCTTATTGATGTTAATTAACCTCCCCCTGCCTCCCCTTCCCTAATTCTACCCATGTATCCTCAGAAGAGGTCTGATGTGTCTACCTCCTTAAATTCTGTCGTCTCTTGATTCCCGATGGAAAAGCTTAAAGACAAATTTAAAAAACTCTTACCATGCCAAAAGAAGTCGTCTTATTCAAATTTCTACAAATACCTAAAAGCCGACACCAATAGCCTCAAACATGAAATGGAATGATTAATAAGAAGCACTGCAATAGTTTCCTAGGTAACATATGCGAAATTATTTTCGTTCCAATATCTATGATTGAAAGAACAATGTAACAAAAGAATTGAGAAATTTCCTGCAGATTTCACATCTGTAATATTTCCCTAACTACCCTCCCCCTACCTATCCTCATTTTTGTTCTACGTTCGTTCACCGTCCGAAACAATTGCAAGCGGAGAGCCTTCCAAACTTTTGGCAAAGTTAGAATTAGATGGCAGTTATTGATCAGAGATAAATCTAACATGATATTTTACTTCTTACACAAATTACTTTAAAAATAAAAACATGACCCAAAATTTCCCAAATAGAACCCAAACCAAATATAAAGTACAAAATAAAAAAAAAAATGTTTTGTGTAGGAAAATGAAAACACATCTTAAAAGAAACATCCGACTAGCACATTCAGTGTTGATCTTTGACATCTTTCAACTCGCAGTTTGCAGATCCATATTACCCTGTCTTTGAAAGTACTAGGCAATGCTCCCATCGAAATTATTAACAACCTCTTGGTTTTGTTTGTGAATGTGGGATGAGAACTGTGAAGAAGAAAACAAAATAGATTAATATAGACTGAAAATATTGGAGCATACAAGGAACTTTCCTGCTTCAACCACACTGAGAAATTTCTCTGCAATATAAAACTCTTTAACCCCCCCCACCCAACCACCCACCCACCCAATTGCTTCAACCTAATCTGTCATCGGAACACGTCTGAATTCCTTAGTTTTAGATGGCCAAAACATCAGAACCCGAGTGTTTTAATGCGAAAATTTAAAGAGTCAGCCAATAATTCTTGTAAATACTATTGTAAGTTTCTTGTTTTGCCATCTTTACTTCTCCTTTATTGCACAATTACACAAGCGAAAAAAAAGAAGGGGGGAAGCATAACATAATATATAGGTGAGTTTTTGTTTACAAATGTCTATTAAACTAACCTCTCTATAACTCATCCTTCTTAGGTGATATAAGCATCAGGGATTTGTCCCTCGTTGGTTTATAGGTTAGTAGCTTTGCATAGTCTTTAAGTAGCTTCAGCCAATAGCATTCCACCTCATCCAGCTTCAGGTGGTTCCAAACAAAATCACGGCCTCTTTAACATGAAGAAAATAAAAATTGTCGTTCGTTACAAACAAAATCACGGCCTCTTAACACAAAGAGAATAAATATTTCTCGTTAGTTACAGAATAACAGACGGCAAAAAGGCAAATGACTAAAATAAAATCATGATGTTCGAGAAACGATTAATGTTGATATTTAATGAATCAAAATTCAGTTGTTTGTGTTTGTTCGAAATAACGTCATGAACATGTATTAAACCTATGTGGGGATTGGAAAATTGTAAAAGCAAGAATATCTGTAAAGGATGATGTTGGGGACTGGATTTTAGTTTGATATATTACCCCTCCCTAAATTAAAACGTCTGAATAAATTTAAAAAAACAATTCGACTTGACATCAATAAACAAAGTTTCTCCAGTGAAGATTTCATTCCTACAGTATATCACTTTTATTTGTTGGCAAATCACAAGGTTTGGGTGGCCTGATGAAACATGTTTTCAGAGTTATCTATGGTAAATATTGTGTTTTATTTTATCCTTCTGAGATGCACCGTGTTGTTTATGTGAAGCTAATTATTAATTTAATCAATTTCTGAGTTCACTGGTTTCATCCCATCCTAACCAATAATTATTTTTCAGCTCTTGTCCATTGTTTCTTTTTCATTATTCTTCAGTCAGACTGCTGTTCATGATTAACACTACTGTTATTGATACAAAAACATGCTTTGAAAAGTATGACTGTTTTTGAGATACCATTTACATTTTAGTGACACAGGAAATTGGGTTGATCGGGTCCAAACAATTTACGACCTGCACCAACAATTTAAGGCCGGGACACAAACAATTTAAGGAGGGGCACCAACAATGTAACATGGGGCACAATGCTTATGTCCTGTAACTTGGGACATCTCTTTTTGGACATGATGGTGGCACAGATAGGAACACGGTAGCCTGGAAGGGGGGGGGGGTGAGGGGAGGGCCTAGACCTGGGTACTTCATTCTCTAAAATTACAATGCAAAAAATACCAGAACCTATCATGACAAGCTTTTCCATCATCCACTGTGATTTCAATACCATTTGGTACAAATTTTAGTTATTAAAGTTACCTTTTAGCAATCGCCTTGGAGATGTCCTGATTTGCCATTGCAAATTCGATCAGCTCTCTGTAATATTGAAGTGAGGATACAAACGGTAAGTTGCATTAAAAAACAAAACAAAAAAACAAAATTAAGACTAAATAGCAAAAGCAGTGTAGTGTGTCTGAATGTCAACATACTGGGGAAGATATGGGTGGGGTTGTGGGATGGGGTAGGGTGGGAAGTAAATGGGAACAGTTGGTTTTGGGTGAAGGAATGCATATTAAGCCTTAATCGTATATCCTGTTTTTTCTGTCTGTGTTCAGTTTAATATGAAACAATGGGTGGGTTGTGGGGTAGGGTGGGAAATAAATGGGAACATTTGTTTTTAGGTGAAGGAATGCATATTGTGCCTTAATCTAACATCCTCGTTTTTCTGTCGGTGTTTACGTTTAAATATGCAACAATCGACTACACTATCACACAAGCCACGTTCGTCTTCTTTCTTCAGAGGTTTACACCACAACCCCTCCTACTGCATACGGAAACAGATTTGTAGTCACCATGGTTTGAAGGAAAAACATAAGTAAAGTGTCATGGAACAAACATGACAAAAAAAATGTAAAAGTCTGTTTGCTAGGAACCTTACTTAGTATTCTCCAGACTGGAGGGTAAAGGTATGTAATGAACCCATGGCTTGAGTGCTGGATAGAAAAACTCCAGCCACTGGTCACCGACATGAAAGACAAGGGAACCGCAAAGGAATAAATGTTTAAAACGGAAGCTGGCAGCTACACCGCGAAAGTTGAACAGGTATCTGTAATGGAGAAATGTGTGACACATAATTAATATATGGGTATCTGTAATGGAAAAATGTGTAACACATAATTAATATGGAGGTATGTTTACATTAACTTTTTGTCTTAATATTGTTTTATAATGACAATTCCTCCTAGACTTGTCAAGTCCACAAAATGAAAGTTAAACTGTCACTGATACATAAATTATAATCATCCATTGTTCCACCTGGTAGCATAAATTAAAAAACTAACCTGTATTTGCAATGTTCTTCGAGTGTTATAGGGTCTGCAGGGGGTAAGTACAATGTGTCCTGTTAGAACCAAAAGAAATAGAACATGTTCCGTCACTGTCAGTGATACTATTTTAAAAGTTAAAGTTAGGACATTTATTTGTTTTTAATGAAATTTTTATAAACATTTATAAGCAAATCAAGAAGCAGCAAACTGATGGGGAAATTAAAAAAAAAAAAGTGTAGATTTTTCTTGCAACTAAGATAGAAAGACTCAAATAATTGGTACAAGTTAACATGACAATGTACAAAACTACATAAATATCCTGTTCTAAGAGAATTGAAAAAAGAACCACCACACTAAAAAAGAGAAAAAAGAAGTAAATGTAACGTACTGCATCTGATTTCCAAGCTTGGTTTTTGGTGTAACGAGCATTGACTAGTTCAGGGTTCGACTGGGAGAGGCGTACTAAAGGATCTCTTTCGGCACTCGTTCTGAAAGGAAAGTAAGTTGCTATTTAATGTAAAGTGGCATCATTTCGACAATTGGGCTGAAATGTTTTTAACTTTGCTTACATTTAAATATTATCAGAGGAATATAGTATTCATACACCTGAAACTTTCCATTTGTGATAAAGAACCTCAAAGTCAAGAGTATATTGTCAGCAAAGCAATCACTCCCAAATTTGTACCAGATAACGACAAATCAAAAGCATTACCCATAGGGTTTAGTAGCGTACCTCCCGATTAATCAAGATGGTCCTGTTTTTGCAACATATATGTTGTCCCATCGGTTATATAAAATTGTTCTGATTTTCTCAAGGTCCTTGTGCCATTCAAAATGATCACTGTTGTTACAATATATGCAGACTAAACAAATGTTGTATGCATCATTATTCGCAGCCTGTTTCGAAAGCATAGGTATGACCATTTTCAACATACAAGATTGACGGTTGCATATTAACCCTTTTTCAAATCCAAAATTTCTTGAAAGGAGAGGGAGTATCCCACTTTTCAATAAAAAATGGAAATAAAGTAACTGCAGTTATGTAGGGAAAGTAAATATTAGTGAGGATTGTCTATCAGAAATTCAGAGACTACCCAATGTGATCCATTCTCAAAGTCATTTGGACAAACTTTGGCAAATTTTCAACCAAAATTTGAGCTGTAGACTAAGATATTGTGATTTGGGTTTCAGCTAACTTTGTGATTTTGTCATCCCTTATTTAATGAAGTTGACCAAAATATAAAGAGCGAATAGGCTGTGCATGAATGTAAATAGTCTGCATTCAAGATAACCTACCTTGAGCCAATAAAGAATGCAATATCTTCTTTCTCTTCCCAGGGTATCTTGTCAGCTTCCCTGGATAACATGAAAAGAAGGGATAATCATTGGAAAAGAATGAAATCACAACAAGCCCAAGATCCAGGCATTGCCAAACTTGAATGTTAACCCCAGTGAAGTAGTCACAAGGGGACTGCAGGGGGTGTAGACCCCCACATTTTGTGTCCCCCCCTCTCCAATAAACGAAAAGTTATTACAAATATGTTTTTGAGTTTAGAAAGAAGGTTCTGCCTGCCTGCAGAGAAAATCATTTTGGCCCCCTAAAATGTCTAGCTACGCCCATGGTTAACCCTGATATACTAACTTTCCTAACATGTAATCATTCAAATTACCCATACCCCCTCCCCCGATCCCAAACTTTACTGATTACTAACCCTTCCAATTATATTTTTCTACCTTAAGATTTGACAGGACCAAAGGGACAGCTTGTGGCATTTGGCTTTCATCTTGGGCTGACCAGAATTCCATTTCTACCTCTAACCACCCAGTAACCCCTCCCCCTTTCCCCCCACCCCCATCCAGCCATGTCAGGAAAACTAAATGTTAACAGTTGCCACCATGTCACAAGCCAATCAGCCTTAAGAATATTAAAAACAATCATCATAAATTACATTTATATAGCGCTTAAAACAGCGTTTCAAAGCACTCTACAAAGTAGGAAAGAGACAAAGGAAACCAAGGAAAAAAAGAAACTAGGAATAAAATAGAAATAATGGGAGTGTTTACTATGCCTACTCTATAAACATCAATGGCAAACACTGACTTGTTTAACTTTGTTCTAAACTGGTCCCATCTTCCAAGCCCAGTTGGGAAAATGGGCCATACTGCTGGTCCGCCTTCCCAAAATGTCCAAGCTGGATACATGATATCCCAATGCTGAGTTTTCACCTGTGATATAGGAAGTACAAAACATGAAATTTACAGTACTTACTGAGCACTTTATTTGTCAACACTGAGGAACTGTTTGTCAAATATCAGCTCCATGCTGCAATACTGTAGATCCCTTAAAAATTAAATATAGGCAAATGTGACTCAAATCAAACACAGAACTCTCTTGTCAAATGGGGAAATAAATGGGGCGAAAAGGAGGGGGAAAAAAAAAAAGGGAATTGATAATGCTTGCTTTTTACCTTGCTGAATGAAAAGACAGGTTTTGGATTGATTGGCTTTGGACTCTGAGGCCAGTCTCTAGGATTTAGAATAAATTCCATGTTTGGAAGCTTGTGTATGTTCTTCAGGATAAAATGTTCCACGCCAGAACATCTATGAAGAAAGAGAAAAGGAAAAGGCCTTATATATTTACAGGTTAACCAGAGAAGAAATCCTAGCTGGATTTCAATCATGCATATGGACATGGAGAGGTTGTCTTTCAAGGTTGACCCTTGATGCAGACTACTTTAGGGTGCCTTTGTTTGTGCTTATTATTTTTAAATTAAGTATGCAGACAAATGTTATATATTATTTCATATTATCTGAGGAAATCCAGTGTATGCTTGTGGTTGTTACCGATATCTTTGAGTAACTTTCATCTTTTTAATACTGATATGTATGCTATTCAAGGTAAGCACAAGCAACGTACTTCCTTTCAATCCTTTATTCTCTTTTACTTTAATTAACTCAATTAAAACAATAATAGTACCACTTTTTGTTTTACTAACTGTGATATGTTAAGCTTGTTGTGATTCAAAAGAATTCATTCTTCATCAAACTTGAAACAAGTAATGAGCTCTACAGCCAGGGAAAGAGACATAACTTATGTTAGAGTCTGGAAACACACTGGACATTTCAGACTACCTAAATGTGGTCTATGCAATCCCTGAAATGTCACTGACACCTACAGTATATCCCATAGGGAAAACAAAAGTATTTTCAGATTATCTGGCCAAGTGCAAGACAAAAGTATATTTAATTCTTACCTCGCAGGGAACATACATTTCTCCCCACGATAAAGTTTATGATTTATGATCTGGTACTTTGTCCCCATTGACTTGGCAGCATCTATGTCATCTTGAGAGATTCCACCTCTCTCCTTCCATGGCGCCAGATCTTCATCAATCACACTATAAAGGAAACGGTGATGATGTTACCTTACAATGTAAAGATAATGTCTTTATACTATCAAAGTAAATGTAATGCACTACAGACTAACGGTATGTGAATAGTACCTTTACTTTTTAAAAAGCAAAAGACCTTTACTGTAGTTGCAAGATGAAACTAAGGTAATACCTTTACTCTTTACAAAGCAAAGGAAATTATTGTAGTTGCAAGATAAACTAAGGGAACCTCTTTTCTTTGTAATACTAACGCTAATGCAGGGAATAGCAAAATTGTGTCGCAATTGTTAAATTTAAGGTAGTACTGTTACAACACACAAAGTAAAGGGTGAGGTTGTAGTGGCCTCACATGACTGACAGACTCGCCTGTGTTGATATGCTGTAGCAATAACTAGAGTGCTCTGTAAGTATCTCTTATATCTAATATTTGTACCAGTTGAAGTTTCTCTCTTTACGACTTACTCGGTAAAACAAGAGCAATCATTTTCAGTAAACTCTTGATAGTTCTTCAAGGCATCATCAATTAGGCTTTTATATTTAGACCACTCATCTGAAAATAAAATTTAAGTGAAGTAATACAGATTCAATCATGCTGTGCAGATACAAAATTGAGCATATCTCCAAACATGCTGCTTTTGCTTAAAAACACGATAAAATTACGTTTTTAATAGACCTTACAGAAAGTTTACACTCAGCAGGACAAAGACTATCAAGGCCTAGCCCTGGAAACAATTCCATGGAACATTTTTAATATTCTGTTAGTTACCAGATAGGCTAGGCTCACGAAGTTGGAATCCTGAAACAGTTTACAATCGGTGCCATACTACTTAGTCCAACGAACTAAACAAACTTGACGCCTATGATCTTACAGTCTCAGCTTGCGTCGGCCTAAGATAGTCCACATTATCATGATTTCATACAAAGAAAGCTTGTAGCGCAATTGGTAGCTGCACACATTAAAGCCAAACAACATATATTTAACGATGACGTGTAGAACAAACCGACCGCAAAACCACACAGAACACAAAACATACGTAAAATTACCTTCTGCGACAGAATTATCACTTTTTGCATAGCAATCTGTTACGAAGATTGGACAAAATACACATAAAAAAGTGTAAATCGTTACAATGAAAGACTTCTTCAGCACCTTCTTCGAATACATGGAGGCGGCCATTTTAATGGGGTGCACAGAAGAACGATGTCAAATTTAAGGTATATCGTTTTCTTCTCTGTTTACGTTCGAGACATTACATTTTACTCCAAGTTATTGATTGGCAAAAACCATGATTGTGCCATTTTTAAAACCTTATCTCAAGTACATTCATGTCTCAAATTTAAGACCTAAAAGAGGGTTGAGGGACTTGATAAGATTGATGTGGTAGAGGTAGTAATAATTTTCGCGGAAGCCTTGTTTCTGTATTGATTTTCAAGTTGTAGGCCGGCCTAAGTTAATCTTCACAGCTGCAATTTGCGTTTAATCGTTACAGCAAAGACAAAAGGCAAAAATGACAATGTAAATAATAAAGAAAAGAAACACCTACTACACAAGAAGAGCACTGTGCAGTGATTTTTTTTTAACGGCAAAGTTTATAGGCCTATTGTATCTGATGCCATCCTATAAAGGCCATAGGCCTACGTATATTGGGCGCAAATATTAGCATGCTGAAAATCGCTAGAAATGTTTAAAACTACTTCCCTAAAGGCTCTGAGCCTCCAAGTTAATCCAAAACATTTAGGAGTGTAAAAATATTGTTGCAGTTGGTTAATTCTAGGCCACAGTACAGCAGGGGCGTATCCAGGATTTTCCAATAGGGGGGCGCCAG
This sequence comes from Apostichopus japonicus, assembly GCF_037975245.1. Lineage (NCBI taxonomy): Eukaryota > Metazoa > Echinodermata > Holothuroidea > Aspidochirotida > Stichopodidae > Apostichopus > Apostichopus japonicus. The sequence goes on from NC_092580.1 coordinate 13,891,737, forward strand.
GCATGAATGATCGCCGTCCTGGGGGAGGGGTGTACAATTTTTGCTTTCGAAGAAGGGCTGAAATGCAAAACGGTGTCATATGCATGGGCGGCGATCCGTACTTCCGAGTGGGGGGGGGGGGGGGATATGACCTTGTTGGCTATCTAAGCGTAGCGCCACCATGAGTTGGCGCGAAGCGTACAAGAAAATTTTGGGATTAACAAACCCTCTAGATGGCCGGAAACGGCACTTCCCGAGGTTTCCAAGCGGCATATACCCAACTTTAAAATAGGGATGTCATGTCCGAAATATCTCATAATCAGGATCCAAAATACTTTTTTTTTTTAAATTTCGGGTGTTATTTTGGGAAAATTGCCCCTGTCAATCTTGTTTCAGGCGCAACGTTAGAATGTTCGAGAGCTCTTTTATATTATTCGATGAAAGAAAATGGCCTCATGCAGGCTATTATAGGCCTATACACATGCAATACACAATTACACATAGTTACATTCCTAGGTACCGATTGCTAGGGCATCCGGGTGAAACGTGTATTAAGCATTACCCTGGTTACATGAGATTCTCAGCTGTTCGAGGTAACATGTACGTGTGTAGGCCTACTATAGGGCCTATATGAATACTATGAGGGTGCATATATGTACTATATCAATACCGTGGGCGCAATAATACATTTTGTTGTTATAGGGCCAATGAAGCCTACAGTCAACTATTTTTGCTTTATAAAGACGCTTTATTTGAAAAGATCGCACTGCGTTTATGGTAGGCGAGAAATGAAGCTAAAAAAGAGCCGTACATTAACGAAGATGCATAAATGTAGGCATGAAAATATTCTTATCCCTGGCATTTGGTGGGGGGGGGGGGATATGGTGCATTACATCCCCTCCACCCAGGATCGCCGCCCATGGCCATATGTGATCCATTTTTCGACCTTAATAATAAGCAACATTTCCAGTAAATATGGACACAAAATGCACAATTTAGTATGGCTGGCATGTCACTTAGTGTTTATAGTGATAATACAAACACAATTACCATCTATGTTTCTAAAACTATTATGCCGCCGAACTTCGCCAGAACCTTTTTTTGGCAAACAAAAAATAAAGCATACGGGAGGGGGGGGGGGGTTGAGCGATCACGGACATCTCACATAAAGGTCGTCATCAATTTTTTTTTTTTTTTTTTTTGCTAAACTTTTTTTTTTTTGGTGACGCCAATAGGGGGGGCGCGCGCCTGTTGCGCCCCCCTGGATACGCCCCTGGTACAGAGCCGAATAACAACTTCCCTATGCAAGATGGTCACTATTGGTTAAAAAAAAAGCTTAACTGGCAATTGTAATAGTTCGACGATTTAGGGTTTTCATTGAAAAAACTTAAGCTCATGTAGAAGGCTGTTGACGGTCAACACATAAGCACGACGTAATATGTGAATACCAATCCTTTGTGGTCTTATTATTATGTAATCCTTTGTAGCCTACAAAGCCTACAGCGATATGAAATAGTCTGTGACCTACTGTCGTGTACATTGTACCGTAAATGTGCGGTATACTTGTGTAAACGAATATAAAGCATGTATGCACTATATGCATCATACGCATATACGCCACTGTACTATTTGTATCGTACGTATTGTACATTACCGAATTGCTAACTCCTAGCCGATCTTCTCGGCATGATGTTTGTGAATTCCGTCTGCATGCAGAGCTAATGCGCACATGCGTTTTCAAGAAATTCAAAGCATTCTCGATGATAAGAATCTATCTTGAACTTAGCCCACTGTGAGGTATGAATTTACTTTTGTTTTTGTGTCAAACAAATGGGCATATATTGAACATATATTCTGTGGTGTAATCAATGATTTATTCTGCGACTAATGGTACGGGCAGTGTTAATAGCACATGTAGGCCTACATACACCAATAATATTATATGATCTAGACACCCTGATCCGGGTAGAATGTTGGAAAGACGTGTAGGATTGCTGTGTATTTGTGTGTGTGTGCATATGGGTGTACACATTACATTCAGTAAGTTGTGCTTGTGTCTAATGGAGCGGTAAAGTGCTATTGTTTTGGATGCATGAACATATTCTGCATTGCACAGTTGCAGTTAGGAAGTTTAAAAACTACTCGAATAACACAAAGTCATCAGGACTTAGCCTAAGCGGTAGGCTAAAAAACAAGAAGTAATGTCTAATCTTCTTGTACAATTATTCGTACACTTTAACGTTCCCCCTTAACTTTCAGTTTCATATGAAATGTTGGTTAGTTATGGTTTGGCCTTGCGTGAAATTTACAGGATGTGCATTCTGTGCGCGCATTGCGCATTGGTTTCAGAGTTTACTCACAGACCTATGTGGTTGCGCCAGAGAGCCTTTTTGGTCACTTGGCGCGATCTTTGTTTTTTAGCTCATCGATTGAGCATATAGTCAAGGTTAACCATGCCGTCTCACATTTCGGACTCGATCCACCGCGTGGGATGAATGTGCCGATAAATTGCAGTTCTGTACGTCAAGAAAATTTGGAGCTTAGTTGGCATAAAGCAACCCAGTATGTATATATAAAAGGGAGTGAACTAGAATAATCAGTAAGCCTTGTCTTCTAACACTCGTTGTCGTCATGTAATCATATATAGCATTTCAATAACATTGCAAACCGTTATATTCCTTGTGCAAAAGCTCGAGCTTACATTACGGTCCGAGCTTGAAAATAACAATCCACTCTGCACCAATGATGCCTCCCAGCTGTAAACATATATAGCTGGTATATGTCAGTGGATGCGTGACGAAAAGATGAAGACAAAAAAAGAGAGGAAATAATGATTTCATCGCAAATATCCCGAGTTTATCGATTTGTCCACCCATGTAGCAACTGTTAGAGTACACATTGTGGTCAGATTGGTCCACGTGAATTCCACGGTCTAGAAAACAGTATACCGTTAACCACAGTCATAGGCCTACTGTTACTATTGCAGTATCACGCCAGAAGGTTTGGTTCACCGTCTCAGGCTGGCGTAGCCTATATATAGTCGTTACAGCTTACAACATCTTTCCAAACTAATAAAGTATTTTTACTTTCAGTAGTTTCGTGGTATATACTTTTCAGTATCTGAAAAGCGGTACCTGGTGTAACAATGACCAAATTAAGTTATATTCTGCTTTATACGTTCTTGTTTATCTGGTTTGCATTTCACCGTGATTGTATACGTTCCCTACACAGGAGCCAGTTTATTAAAGCCTTTCTTTCCGTTTCATAATGTCTGATTATTCATGCATGATAACACGGTTCAGTGAAGTTCCCATCAGGGAAATCCTTCTTTGAGAGAGTAACTTTTTCCCAGGCTCGTATATGACAATATAGGCCTACATATACCAACACGTATAGGCTATGCATGGTTCACTAAAGCTAGGTTATTAACTAACTAAACATTTGATAATAGTAATCCACTAAACACGTACCAGTGATCGTTAACGTAAGTGATCGTTAATGCTATATATATATATATATATATATATATAGGCCTATATATATAGGCCTATATATATAGGCCTATATATATATATAGGCCTATATATATATATATATATATATATATATATATATATATATATATATATATATATATATATATATGCGGGTGCATCGTTGCGGTTCGAAATCAGGTTAGTTACACGGTTACTCAGCCCTGTGGTTATTTATGTACGACGTCGTGGTATCCTGCTATGTAGGTAGTCCTGATAGGCTTGTATAGCCTACTATACTGCTATAAAGATATATATATATATATATCACCGTCTTACCCCTTCTGTATAGAAGCAGTATGTACGGGCCATAGATTGAGATCCGTTATGTCGGGCAGTTTTTTGTATTTTCTTCTTCTTTCTTTTTGTCTTAGTAATTCTTTCTCTTTATTATTTGCCGAAGAAAGAAAGAAAAGGAAAAACAAAAAAACATACATATAATCGCCATTTTGAAAGCGCCCTCATTTCCCGCGAATAACCTTTGTGACATAACCCCAGTGAATGTGCATTGGTAAACAAATATAAACCCATATGCCAGATTTGTAAGAAATTGGTGTGTTAAACGGCCCTCTGAAAAACAAGCTCAGACTAAAACAAAATGCCCATAAGTTACTAGCCCACGGAAATGATATTCTCAATAATACATATGTACAGTTATCGTTTCACGTGAGTTATTCCGTATGTACTACGTACAGTATATAACAAAGCAGTATGCTAGCATTGCCGCAGTACACTTCTGTGTACTTGAAATACACAATGAACGCGCTGTATACGTACGTTACGTGCATGCGTGTGTTAAGTATATTCATAATAGCTTTTCGCATACACAGAAGTGATACTGCATCCAGCCAGTGATCTCGTTTATATTAATTCAGCCTGCAGAGATTCATAAGCGCAGCCGTTTCCACGATTCACAGCGTTTCGTCGTGAAATTCATGAGGTAGGATTATATCTGGTTTGAACTTAGTATGGAGAAATTTTAAACCTAATGTTAGAATAGTGTGTGTGTGCATTACTGCCAATATGGTGCACTGCTACTGTGGTAGTATTCACTGTATTGTATGTTTTATACATCCGGCTCTTCGAGTGTGCACTTGTAGCATATTCACATGGAATGGTATTATCAAATGTTGCATTGAATGTGTTTAAAGTTAGATTTAGTTCACATTATTGTGTACTTCATAGCTACATGATGAAGGTACATTACGGTATATTACATCTGCACAATGTCTTGTGTACGAAAGTTGATCCTAAGCTCTGCTCAGTGTGAAGTTTACTTTGTGCTAATATTTTCCGTCAAGGTTTGAACTAGCTTATTTACAAATCTGTATCTATTGTACCCTAGGCCTTGCTTGTGTATAATAGTTTTGGCGTCAGGTCGATATAACATATATACGATATAATTGTTTTCCATGCGCACCGGTCAAGCAGGTTTTGCGTATGAGTGAGTTCGGTTGCTTACAATTTGCGCGAGCACAATTATGTATGACGTCATAAATACAGTTTCCGCAAGATATCGCTCTCAATACAGGAAGCAGACGACACATCAGCTGTACTTTCGCTGCAGTTTTTGCGAATAATAATTATGTCAAGTTTGTTACTATTCTCGTGTTTCATTGTTTCGAGGAACTAAAAAGGTGGGGAGTGGGGGGGGGGGGGGCATCGAACAGACAAATACGTACGTAAGAAAAAGAATATTTGTCATCAAAGTCACGGTTCGCTAATAGCCTACGACTGTCGGCATAAGGCAGTTTGGATTATATCTAGCTTAATGTGCGTGGCTTATATAAATTTTGCGCTGCCTGCAGGAAATAAAAGGGACGGAGGGAGCTGGCATACGCAACTTCCGCAGTGACGTCATCAAGAAAATTGCCATGCCCCTCTGTGTACCTTAAATTGATAAATGTAGCTGTTTGAAATAGGTTACCGTTAGCCTACGCAAACACACTTCAATGACGGTGGATTCATGGTTTTGAAATGCAGAGGGTGTGCGTTAGCCTGAGGTAGTTGAAACCTACCCAATCTGGGGGGGGGGGGGGAGGGGAGGTGCACCGGTTTCCCCTCGGAAAAAAACTTATAATTTTAGACGTGAGGTGCGGGTGCATTCTGAGCTTACATAATTAGGCTATTAATAAGGTCTACACGCAAGGTCGCGTGCAAATAACTATACTTGTAAATTTTGTGTATTGGGTTGATAAAGGGGGAAGATGTACACCCCCATATCTCTTTCCTCCGTTTTTATTGCATAAAAGAGTAAGATACGTCGCCATTTGAAAAGCGCCCTCTGTGTGTTCTAATTTACCCGGTGTTTATTGAACCTCAGAAATTCAATTTAGCGGTGTATGATATCATTAAGCGCAAACTTATAACCAGAGGAATAATAATTATGTCGGAATCCGTGTCCAAAAGAACAGTTTGATAAAGGCCTAATTATAGGTTAATTTGTTACCAAATAAATATTGTCTCGTGTAACTGCCTACTGATGACAATAGAACATATAGGCCTGTAACCTTACTATACAGTTCCTGTATATGATGCGATTAGAAGTAACAATACACTGACCTATAGTACTACAGTACGTACTGTATATATTATACACTGTACTCGCAGTACCCGTGTGTATACGCAATTGTTCGCATATATACACCACACAGTCTAGCACGTTTGTGTTAACTATTTAGTTCCGCAGCCTGCTCAGGTATTCTCAATTATTAATCCAAGCCTGTATAAGCTACATGCGCACATCAGTTTCCAAGATTCAATGCACTTCATCTTCAATGGTTTGAGGTAGGATTGTCTTTGTTTGAAATCTGAAGAAAATGTTAATCCTAACGTTAGAATAGTGTGTATTCATTACCATCAATAGTGCTAATAATACCATAACTGTAGGCTATATATGTGCACCTATTCTATTAGTTACCAATTGTCATACACAATAATTGTTTGTCGCTCCAGGCAATACACGGAGCGAGATGATAAATAGCTAGGATTGCATAATTTTCTTCACGTCATAATATCGTATACATGTGTAGGCAGCACCGTCGTACACTTTCGTCGTATTACTATTAGTGCGCGATATTCACTTGAGCCTACACCACTGTGGGGTGAACCGGCGATAACAATAATGTTGTTTCCAACTTACAATTAACAATTGAAGTCACAATGTCACATCTTTAGTTTTTTATCATATCAAGCATATTAAAATGTTGCTTGTAGTCACAAAGGAGCTCACTGGTTCACCATTAATAATGTATGACGAGTTAACTGCTACAGCACTCCCTGTTATCAACTTGTAAAGTTTCGCGATTTATGCATGTTCACAAATACTCTGCGATAATTTCGCGCTGGCAGCGGACCGTCCAAACTCAAGGTCAAATGCATAGAAGTGAACATAGCCCCGATACCCATGTGCTTTCCACATGGACTATATATAGCAGTGGGTTAGGCTGTGCGCTAATTGCATAACATATCCTGCTAGCGTTATGATTCTTAATAACGATGTACTGTTTATTTGGTTTTCATATATATTCGGAAGCAACAGTCGCTTTGAAAGCCGCCGGGTTGCGCAAAACGCGTGACTCAGGTATTTATGCGCAAACCGGCGGCCGAACAATTTACGGTGGTGCTGTGTATTGCGGAAGGTCTGGTTAAGTTGGTTCGGATAGCACTCACGGGAATTAAATGTGCCGTAAGAGACGGTGACATACGGGCCCGTGCACAGTTTATATATCCAGTAAACATTGCCTGGTTGTGACACCATGGGCCTATATAGCTGACATACTTCCATGGTGTTACTATTATGTTGCAAATACGTCCTTACGATGTTCAATTCCAACACGAATGTTTCTATAGTAACGTTATTAGGCATAAAACGTTCGGAGAGCGTCAATATAAAAAATAAGTCACCCAAAATAAAAACAACTTTAGACTAGCGGTACACCGATAGCCCCAACCCCATAGCATTGGAAATGTGGCCATATAGCTGGTTATTTGTTGGCATATACAGTGCAGTATCGTGTATGTGATTCGTACGTAGTATATATGTGTACTTTGCAAATGTGTTCATGAATTTCCTGCAGCAACTTGTATACCAGTTTAGGTAGGTGTTTCTGTGAAATCGCTGCAGTTAGCAGGTACTTCATCCTCTCACTCTGTAATGTTGGTATAAAATACTCAACCTCTCGATATAACGCGAAAGTTTCGCATCTCTGCTCTTAAATTTGATTATAGTTTATCAAAGAAACAGTCCTGGAAAGTGTGGTTGGAAGGGGGGGGGGGGGGGGACTTGGCGTCCGGTGTTGTTATGTTCAATGAAAGCCGCAATTTGAAGATTATAAAAAATACCATTGCCTTGTGGTCTACCATTCAACAATATGCATACCGTATTTGTCTGTCTTTGTGTGTCTGCGCGGAATTTTCATCAGAATATGACTGGTTATATAACGGAATATATATATACATATACATGATATAACCGTAATGCCTTTACAATACGATCGTGTGCATAAACATCTGTAGTGAGCTTAATGTGAAGTCTACGTGGAGACTAATACCGTACCATGGATGGATTGTACTACACTGACTGTTATGCTAGAGAAGCCAATACACGAGCTGTAATTACTATATGCTCCGTATGCGAATACCGTATATACTTGTACTGTATGTATGATATGTATTGCATGTAGATGTACACATGCAGTGTACAATCACTAACGGCGTTCGTTGTTTATCCATGCAGTGTATGGCTGTATGCATAAAAGCTCGAATCGCTATGACCAGCTGACAATGAACAAAGATATATATGTATATATAGATTAATGAAATGAATATGCATTACGGCCTTGGGCCAGTTGAGATGAAACATCGCAAGTTGGTTGACGAAAAAGTGGTATTTTGAATATTTCATTGGCTATATTCCAATGTTACCAAAGCGATCACCATTGTCTGCAAAGACTAAACAGAAGCACGGTGTACAAACGTTTACAATTCAACGGGTTCAACATTTTGCTTGTATTGTGGAAGTGATCATGTAGTGCCATTACCCATGGAGTCCCATATGTAAGACTACATTATTCCAACAATGTAGTAGAATTAGGCCTAATGGTGGTAATCGCAGCATATCAGTCGTTGCCACTCGTGTTAGATGATTTGGTTTCGGTAATCTAATATGTTAGAAAACCGTACATGCCTTCGTCACTTGCCACAGACAAAGGTTCAAACTGCAAACATTACAATTCGTCAATAAACAAGTGTGGTGACGTATCAGTCACGTGACTTTCAGGAAATGGTTTCCTGTCCATCTAAGTCTGCAGAAGAACCATGTTGGTTTCGTGTTTTAAATGTAGCAGTGTGATATCTCGCAGAAAATAGAGAAATTTCACACTTTTGTTTTATCAAAGCGAGGAATGATTTGGAACAGAACTAAGTATTTTGGAACATTTTCAGGTTGTCCATTATAAAAAACATGTATATGTCATTATTCAAGAAATGAAATATGCTTCCCCATATTTACCTGTAAAAAAATGGAAGCTGACCAAATTTACCGGATTATTGTAAGAAGTGGATGGAGTGGGCTGTCGAGACCTTTAAGGTCAAAGGTCAGCGATAGGCTCCATTGTTAGAAAACAATCCAATACTTAAAGGCATTGAAGACTCGCCCCAAACAGCGTGCCGCCATGTTTAAAAAGTTAACTTTCCGTTGCTTGCAAGTGAAGTTTTTCTCTTGTCGCCACAAAATGCAGACAATAATGAAACGTGATACTTGTTATCTTTAGCTGGACCTGAGATGTCCATCGCTGTATCGTTTGTACACTGTGCTGTGGGTATTGACCGCAGTTGTGTGTACTGACTGTACACAAGTGTCTAGTTACCGACGGTAGCAAGCTGTGTGTGTATTTTCTGGGATCGGTGGTGGTGTCTAACACTTCTGTTACACTCATTCGAAACTAGGTCAGATTACCGGCATGAGACGTTTCTCTTTGCGCGAGTCTTCACACCCTTTAATTCCTTTTACACGAAGTGAATGGATATTCAGTATAGTTCAATTTTTTTCTTTCAATGTTGCACAGTTCACCATGTGTGTTTTTCACTAATTTAAAGCCAAATATCTTTTGAAATGACCACATTTCAGCTTCTCTGAAATGTTAAGCTGTTACTGTTTCTATTTTTACGGAAGGGAATTGATAATAAATGAACGTTGAGTGGGTTGCCCGAATTCTAACAATACAAAGTAACTCAAAGATGACATACTTGTTGTGTTGCTTCTACAAAGTAAGTGAAAGAACCCTTTCGTTTTTCACGAAGGTCAAAGGTCATCTGAAGTCACTAGAGGTCAAAATCTGAAAACCTAGTTCACATAATAAATCTTTAAGTAAAGTTTGCGTGAAGTAAAGTTTGCGTCATATGTACCAACTAGGGTAACATTGGTGAGTTTAAGAAAAAACATATGAGAAAAACACAATTACTCCAGAATTAGAGATGAATTAGAGGTGAATTTCATATTTCAGATCTGGATCTATACTTAAAGTAAGTTTCCCAGTTGCTGTAGTCTGCAGATGTAAGCAGATGTCAACATTCCTGAAAAACTTTTGATCAAGGTAACTCAAAAAGTATTAGTTTTTTCCCCTATTTTTGTAGAGGTCAAAGGTCAGTTGAGGTCATGTCAGGTCAAAATCTGAAAAATAAACATGGTAACTTCTAAAGGCCTCTTAGTTTCTTGTTTTTTGTTTGTTTTCACTTGTACTTTTGTTGTGTTAGATCACGTACATATAGGCTATGTATGCAGCCAACATTTGAAACTTCAGTGTTGGTCCGTAAGATCTCCTCAATTGTATCTTGTTTTTTTACCTTTCTCTGTATCTTTCTTTTTATCTTTCTCTTCAGACTACCGAGGTTGTGTTTATGAGCGGCGAATGTGGGCGGATGTGTATACATGCAGGAGGCGAATCCATTCGTCTCTGTTGAGTCTGACCTGCATCAGCTAACAATGCCGCTTAGGAAAACCAGCGTCAGGTTGACGAACCTACGAAGATCGGGAAGGGCAGAAATTTTACGTCAAAGAGCCCAAGTCCAAAAAAGCGAAGCGTTGGTAAGTAGGAAAGGTTTACACGGACACGAGGGGAATTGGAAATAAAATCATGAAAAATACTGTCATTAGATCGAGGAGGAAAAAATTACAATACCCCCTGTTGTTAGAATCGACCACATTTCTTCTGTTTGTATAACATTGTCATTGAAGAGGAAAGTCCAATCCAATAAGTTTTGGTATTTTGTTCGTTTTGATGTGTTCTCAATTTCCCATCAAGCATATAATTAACTGACAATGGGACTAGGCCTAATTGATATTAAAGCGATAATTCAGAGGAGAATTTACTTTGGACAGATGAAAGCAGAACATATTCTAACCGTCATGGAGAAATTTGCATTCAATTCCTAGTATACGTACCGTTTTTGAGATATAATAACAACGTTTTGAAATTGTAAAGCAGAAGTGAACATGAAGTAAACAGGTGTGATGTCATATAAGAAACATAATTGTTTGTTTCTCTCCCAAAATTTAAGAACAATTTTCTTCTTCAAAATTGGGATGCATCTCAGTGTAAATATACGCTACCGTTATTGGTATAGTGTTAGGATAAATAGGATACATCTCAGTGTAGTTACACAAAACCGTCATTGGTATAGTGTTAGGAAACATCTCAGTGTAAATACACGCTACCGTCATTGGTATAATGTTAGGATACATCTCAGTGTAAATACACGGTGACATCTCTATGTTCCGACGTCTCTATGTTCCGACGTCTCTATGTTCCGACGTCTCGACAAATTGTTTGGACTCTAAATTTTTTTGACCAACATTTTTTCGGACCCAAGTTTTTTTTTGGAGACTCAATCTTTTTGGTCCCCCATTTTTCGTACCAAATTTTTGGGGGGGACTTAATTTTTTGGGACCCAATTTTTTTGGGGGGATTCAATTTTTTTGGACCAACATTTTTTCTGACCTACCTTTTTGGGGGACACAATTTTTTGGACGCACCAAATTTTTTTCAGGAAAAAAAGGGCCCAAAGTGTGTTATGCTTGTGACCGAAAATTGCTTGTGACCCGAAATGTAATTGTTTGTACTCAAATTTTTTGGAACCAAAATCAGTTTGGTCAAAAAAAATTTTGGTCCGAAAAAAGTTGGTCCGAAAACATGTTGGTCAAAAATTTTGGTCCCAAAAAAATTGAGTCCGAAAAAATTTGGGTAAAAAAAATTTAGAGTCCAAAAAAATTGTCGGAACATAGAGACGTCGGAACATAGAGATGTAACCAAATACACTATACCGTCATTGGTATAGTGTTAGGATACATCTCAGTGTACCTACGCTATACCGTCATTGGTATAGTGTTAGGATACATCTTAGTGTAAACGCACTATACCGTCATTGGTATAGTGTTAGGATACATACCGTCGTTGGTATAGTGTTAGCTTCGCTTCCCTTTAGGTATAGTTAGGAAATAAGAAAGTGATAAATACATTGAAAGAGAACATTTTGTTGTCAGTGTACGTTTTGCTTCAAATTCGCTTTTGGTTCAGTATGTAACAAGAAAGTCATGTACGTAAACAATCTTTTCTTACTGCGTCATTGCCAATCCGGGAACGATGTCGGGAGAAGCGGGTGTGGTTGGTGGTCCCACTCCCTAGTCCCTTGGGGGTCTCAAAGGCGGGGGGGGGGGGCGGGGGTAGTGGAATATCTAATTATCGGAAAGTTTTTGATTTCTTGCACCCTTGTTAGAAGAAGACAACTGCTATTAATAACTACTGCTTTGTCTATGCTTAGAAGCAGCCGCAGCTTCCAGTCTACGATATCAAACAAGACAAACAAAGCTATTCAGTCAAGAAGAAGAAATCATTGAAGAAGAAAAAGAAGAGCAAACGTAGCGACCGAAGGAAGACAGATGTTCCTGTATTACCAGTATTTAATGGAGCTGTAAGTCTTACCACAACAACAGGTCATTGTTCATCGAGAAGGATATATAGTCATGTGGGAGATTCCCGATGACGTCACATTATGGTCCATTTAAATTGGCATGAATGGCATCAATTACTCCCAAGTAAAAAGAATCATTCAAGTAGCTCTCCGGGAGTCTTTTTAGATATGAATAGTAAACATTTTAATGGTTGCTTGGAGATATTATTTATTCTTATTATTATGCGTTCATGAATTCGCAAATTTAGTTATATGGATATCATACCCACAATGCCCTCGATTGCCCCTTCTTCATCCTGTTTGAAGAGGCAGTTAACTATGCACTGGCAACTGGACAGTTGTATGATGATCGCTCAAACGCGTGAAACTCTGAGTAACAACTACTAGTGTTCCACTAGTCTCAAATTTTTTCACCTAAATATATATATATATATATATATTTATTGTCATTTATATTTATATATATGTATGTAAGTATGTATATTATTTTTCTTGCTTATCTCTGTTTTTCGAATAGGACAATGACGACGGTTTTATACCCGAAGAGTCTGCTGGTGAGAATCTAGTTAGTACTCAGCCAAAGCAGTTCGATGAGTTGGAAGTTTGGAAGCAGTATCAAAATTTTGTAAGTATGGTTGCAAGTGTCAATAAAATGTGTCATGAAATGAAAAAAATCTTTTGCTTTTTGTCCTTTTTTCCACATTTGGTTCAGTTTTGTGCACTGATCTACATGTCATGGTGACATCATGAGTCGTTTTTTGTTTGTTTTTTTCGTTGACATGTAGGGTGATAACGACGACGGATTTATTCCTGACGACGGAATCACAGATATCGCAGATCAAGGCCAGAAATTACAGAAGAAAGCACTGAAATCCGTTCGCCTTCAGAAACGGAAGTTGAGTGACATCTGGAAGAAAGATAACACTGGAAAGAAATTATCCAAGAAGAAACGACGGAAAGCTGAACGAAAGGTAAATATCTATCGTCCTTTCTTGACCAAATTAGGGCAAAAAAAGTGCCAAATTCTGGCCCTGGGTTCGTTGAAGCCGACACCCATAGGGGGGTGAATGGGGTCCTCTCTTAGACTTGAAATGGGTTCATTCTGAAGCATATTTTGTAGGCTAAATGCTTTGCTATAACAACATTTTTTTGTGGGTTTGAAATGGGGGGGGGGGGGAAGGAAGGGGGTGACATGTTCATCCCCAAATATATTCTTATTGTAGACTTTGACTAACCAAGAGAAATTTATCTGAAGGAATTTCCCATTAAGCTGCAACCGTTTAAATATCGACTGATTCATTTGAATGTCCTATCATTTGAGAAAGGTGTTACCTCTCGGCTGTCTGTGTGTCATAAATTTGGTTAAAGTCTCCGGTATATTGGTGATTTCTGACTCAATTTAATGTGATTCAGGTGTGAACAAAATTATTATATAGACACAAAAATGGTCTCCTTGTGGTCATCCAATGTATAGTTCATTACTATGGTCATCGAAGGCATTCTTCACAGAGACAGTTAATATCTGGGAAATCATTTAAAAGCCTCCATGCAGGAAACAGATTTTGTAAAACTTAGCAATTTTTAAACATGACGAAGTTGAGTGAGAATATCTGTAGTACGGTAATAACTGTATCTATCAATAAACTTGCATCCTTGAGGGCTTTTCTTCTTACGAGAACGGGATTTGGCCTCTGCTTTAGCAATATCCATGCATGAAAAGTAAAGACTGCGTCAATTGACGAGTCGCGCACGACTATAGCTGCACGGCTTCCACGGATATGCGAACCTTTCTGGTGATGTTATTCGTCGAAACGTTCTTTATCGTAGCAATGTAGTAACGTCATTCAGCAATGTAGTGACAGGGTCACAGGGAGTGTCCCTCTCCGTAGAGTTCGTCAGTATTTGGCCTCAAGATTATACTAGAAAGTCAAATAATGGCCGTTCATTCATGCTTCAACTTCTCTACAAGCATATCACTACCTGCACCCTCAAAGTAAGCAGTAGTCTTCATCACTGCAGCGAAGTTAGTCTAATATAATACTTCCCATTGGTGCCTGGGAGTAACATAAAGATAAAGAACCACCAACAAATTATCCTATTGAAAACTTCTAGCAATGTTTCAACAAGCCGAAAAGTCGGGTCAATACTGTTCATCTTTCATTTTTAAGCTGTTTTTGTTTTCTTTAGAAATTGCTCCTTGTTCCGGTCTACGTCCAACTGGCGGGCGATATTTTTTGTAAACCGAAGACGTTATTATCGCTCAGTCGGTTACTGATTTAAACTTACCAAATATTCGCAAATGTTTTTTTTTTATGAATATTTTCAATTAAAGAAAAAGAATTATATTCTAACTCTTCTTATTGGAAATGTGCCATCGTCGAGAAGAAGAAACATTTAGAATTCAACTAAAGCAGAATATAATTCAAATTAACTTTTTTTTTGCTTTAAATACATTGAGTAATTTTTCGTCCTCCCTCTCTCTATCTCTTGTTTCTTTGTTTGTTACACCCCTTTTTTCTTCTTTTTTTGAAAGTGGTTGAAGAAACTATTCCACGAGTCGGTGATCATTGCTGAGCCACAAGATAATGAACCAAGCGATCAACTAAGCGTCCCGGTAAATACGGTAGAGGTGCCGGTAGAGATAACTGGTAAAACGCTACTCCCAACCGAGAACGAGAACGAAGACGGGTCAAACCAGAACCAAATCACCATCGATCAAGAAATGTTGAATGATCCCGAGATGACCTTTGCTGTACCTCCGGATGCACGTGATAAGAACGGCGATGACGTGATAGCTAAAGATAAACCGAACGGTCATGAATATGCATCGTACATTCATACCAATGGCAATCCCCCTACGTCACTATATCCATGGATGAATCAGGATGGACACTCCCAGCAGGGTGTAACTGAGGTGGATCCAAACAGACCGGCGGAGGACGGTTCTTTCGAGGAGAGCGACTATGGCAAACCCCCTCTGAGGGAATTCCTGGACGGTTCGGAAGAATTGGAAACATTGCGACTCTCTGGCGGGTTTTCCCAGTCAGAGTTCACACAACATCTCATCAAACTGTACAAAAGCCATCGCCAACAGGATAGTAGTGAATCACCAGGTGGTAATAATACTCCAGCTGATAAGCTTAACAGAGAGCCGGAAGTACTGACAAACTTCGTGGACTTAACGAGCGGTAAAATCGGATCGGACGACAAGAAGAAAAGATATAAGATGGAGTTATCACTTCCCGAGAAAACTACCATCCTCGTTACTAACATGGTGGAGCGGGAATCTTCCTTGCCAAAAGTGATATTCATGTTAAAGAAGGGACCGTCGAATGGAGTGGGCCCACAGGAGAGCCCGCTGTTGATGGGGTGCTCTGGGGATTCTAAGAGACAAGGATCTCTCCTTGAAAATGACACTGTTCTGATAAGAGAAGTACAGGAAATTACACAGCATATCCTGAGGATGCAGCAATGTGACACTAGTAGCACGCCCACTAAGACTACCGAGGAACCAAGGGCGATTCCTAAAGCACTGGAATACAGTATGGAATAGAACCAAGACAGGGGCGGCGGATCCATGGGGGCGGGGGGGGGGGGTGGCGGGCGGGAGGCTCGTAATACTTCTGAGATCATTTGTTGCGATAAATAATTTTGCGGCAAACATAATTTTGCTCGCAACAGGTGTACAGTGGGGGAAAACTTAAAGCACGCCACGCGCGCGGGAATTCCTTTACTATTTCGACGATGTTTGCTTACACACCGATATTCTGGTAATAATTCCGGTATACACCGATAAAGGTCTCCTGGGTCCCCTGGCATTCGAGAAATCATGTCTCCGCAAACACTTAGAACAAATATCACTGCCAGGGATATATGCAATCATTAGCGAAGAAGGTGGGGGTGCGGGTGGGGTAGGGTGTCGATGTGCCTCCCGACTTTCCTGCTACCTCAACTTCTTCCTGAGTTGAGAATGACACATAAACTTGTTTTGGCGAAGAATGGTGTAACACTCTTCCGTCTTCCAGTAGAGGTCATGTACAATAGATTCCTTGTAATGAATACCTCCCATCGTCCGTCCCACAACCACAATCTCCCGGGCCTAGCCTCCCTTCTCCTACCAGGTTAATCCTCCTATGTACTCATACTTACCCTAATTCACTGCCGTATAAAATTCATTGTGCATAGATCAGCGGTTCCCTTAATTCGCTTTTTTTTGGCGGTTGGTCATCAATTTTATGAAATCTACCAATAATTCGTGAAAATAAAAGAGCAGTTGCCTCAAATTAAGACATTCTGATAGATTTTGTTGTTGTTCATCGAGTGTAAATTGACGAGATGACTAATTAATTATTCCAACGAGTGTTCTATAATATTAATGACACAAAGAAAAAATGAGAAATTATTAAAAAATGTGCCAATTTACATCATTATTTGAAAAAAAATACAATTGACTAGTCGAGCTAATGACCTAAATTGTGAATTTACTTTAAATCTGTGAATTATGAATAAGTTTAAATCTTGAACAGCATAAAAGAAAAGAAATTATTATCCTAAATTCGTCTGAAAATGTTGTTTTAGAAAAGTGTAAATGAGCACAGAACATTTGCTAAGAGTTCAGTCTATTTGTCGTTGTCTCATAAAAAAGAGGTGTTATCGAATGTGATTGTGTTGATTGAAGGGCATTATACTGTTTTTATACGATTATTTTACTTCAAAACTTTTTAATTTGTGCGACTTCCGTTTATCGTTCCGTTGCACGGGTACAACAAATGAAATTTAAGACTGAATGACAGAGAACTTTAACAGCGGTTATTCCACATAAAGGTACAAGCATTTGACCTTATGACCCTGACCGGTTATATTTGTCGCCCTGAATAAGCTAGAAAGTCAAATAATGGCCACTGTGACAAATGTATACTGTTTACTGCCGTTCTCATACCGCAAAGCATATTTGGTATTTAATCTAACAGCATTGAATATCTGGGAATAATTGAAATAATATTCACTTGAAAGCTAAAAGCAATTTTGAAACTCTCCCAATATTTTTTTTTGAGGCAATACGGATGACCTTTCATGGTGCGTTTTAAAAGCCAATGCTAATGAATATGTAAATTAAGTTATGCAAATTTGTATCGATTTCAGAGAAGGAGTGAGAGAAGGAGTTAAAAGGCTTTCTCTTTCAAATGTCGGTACAGTATTCTAACGAGCCGAATCAAAGTAAAACTTAAAATCATAATATGCAAAG
The DNA here is from genome assembly GCF_037975245.1 of Apostichopus japonicus. Taxonomy (NCBI): domain Eukaryota; kingdom Metazoa; phylum Echinodermata; class Holothuroidea; order Aspidochirotida; family Stichopodidae; genus Apostichopus; species Apostichopus japonicus. The sequence continues at coordinate 13,909,464 of NC_092580.1, forward strand.
AAAAAAATAACCATCCGCGACACTTGAAATGTCTGCGAAGTATGTGTAGTAATTATGAATGGAACCGTCCAAAGTGTATGATTTGGAAGACAATATGGTATATATATATATATATATATATATATATATATATATATATGTGTGTGCATGTGTGCGTATATATGTATGTCGCGCGCGCGTCTGTTCAGAGAACGTCGGGTGTATAAACTCTTGCGATTTGTGCCAGTACATCAAGAATTGCGTATAGTTCAGTTTTTGTAATAAGTTTTTCTATAGGGTTACTCTGACGTACTTAATTAATTTCAAGAGCCTGAATTCACATTTTGTGTTGTGTTCAATTTATACCAGGAAACGCGATGATCTCGCCTTTGAATTATACAAGAGATGAAGTCAGTCACGTTATCTAAGCCAAGGCTGGGATGTTTAAATGTCGGTTCGATCGTTATAAGATAGGCTAGGCTGTCCAACCGAGAAAAACGACTTTCATATGTGGATTGTATCGAAATTTCAAGGGTAGCAGCCTTCACGCCATAGGTCCAGCGGCGTAACGCAGGCGGTGCGGTTTCCCAGGGCCTGCATGGTGACAATAAAAAATATGTAAAAAACCCTCTTCTAGATCCGCCAGCCATGGGCCCGGCGAAACGGCTATAACATTAATTTTAAAACGTGCAGTCAACTTAACAAATCGCGGGTGCCATGTATACTCTTTATCGTTTGAGAGTACCATGTATGGGTGTCGAGTGGTGCAATTATGTCAACAATGATTCACCAATGCCCAAACTTGGGCTTGAGTGAATGTGTGCTCGCACTGGGGCCAATTTCTATTGCTACATCGGGTGCTCAGTTGCTCGTCGCTATACGTCACTGCATAGGTCAGTATCACTGCAGAGTTGTTAATCACAGGCAGTTCCATCCCCCTTGATGGGGGGGGGGGCGGGCGGGGCCAACATATGGGAACATATCTTACTGCGCCCATAGCGGGCAAGGTCCCGTCTCCAACTGACAAGCTCGTTTTTGTGTGTGTGTTTTTTTGTTTGTTTGTTTCACTGTGCAAAAGTCGTTGCAGCCTAGTAGATCTATGTAAATCATATGTAAATTACATAATTTTCGCAAACTGTACATATACCCATACGCACTGAGTTTGTAAAAGAAATACTTTAAAAAAAGCCCAAAGTGTTGCAAGTACTGTGAAGAAGTAAAGTGTAAATATACAAATGCAGTTGTTTTCTATATAAACCTTGGTTATCTGCCGTCTTTCTTCTTTTCGAGTGCTTTGTTTGAGTCTATTGTTATAGTACGTCATTCCTCTGATGCATGATGTCACCAATTCGGAGTATGCAAGAAACCCTTCCCCGCTTTTATAAACGCTTACGGGGTTGGAAAATAACGACGTCTTCATTCACGAATTTCGTACTTGGAGGTATGGTGTCAATCATTAATTATGTGATTGAAGGGATAGCGTCAATTAAGTCTAATTACTAGAAGGGATAGCCTCAGTCATTAGGTGCTTGAAGGGATATCTTCAATCATTAATTAGATGATTGAAGGTATAGTTTCAATCATTAATAGAGTGATTGAAGGGACAGCTTCAATTGTGTTTAATTATTTGAAGGGATAGCTATATAGTCATTAAGTGCCGGAAGGGATAGTTTCAATTATTAATTAAGTGGTTGAAGTGTTAGCTTCAGTCATTAGGCGCCCGAAGGGGTAGCTTTAGTCTTTATGACCTTGAAGGGATAGCTTCAGTCATAAGGCGCTTGAAGGGATAGCTTCAGTCATTAGGCGCTTGAAGGGATAGCTTCAGTCACTATTAGCTTGAAGGGAAAGCTTCAATCATTAATTAGGTGATTAAAGGAATAGCATCAATTAAATGTAGTTGCTTGAAGACATAGCTCTATTCATTAGGTGTCGAAAGAGATAGTTTCAATCATTAGTTAGGTGAATGAAGGGATAGGTTCAGTCATTAGGCTCTTGATGGGGTAGTTTTAATCATTAATTAGGTGATTGAAGAGATAGTTTCAATCATTAATTAGGTGATTGAAGGGATAGCTGCAATTAAATGTAGTTGCTTGAAGACATAGCTCTATTCATTAGGTGTCGAAAAAGATAGTTTCAATCATTATTTAGGTGAATGAAGGGATAGCTTCAATCATTAATTAGGTGAATGAAGGGATAGCTTCAATCATTAATTAGGTGATTGAAGGGATAGCTATACAATTAAACTTAGTATACTTGAAGAGATAGCTACAGTTATTCGGCGCTTGAAGGGATAGCCCCATTCATTATGTGATTGAAGGGATAGCTTCAGTCAGTATAGGCGTTTGAAGGGATAGCTTCAGTTATTAGGCGCTTGAAGGGATAGCTTCAGTCATTAAGCGAGCTCAACATAAGTGTCGATGACGTCATGCAGTTTTGATGATATAGACCGTTCGCAGACCCTGCTCTCAGTCCAGCTTGCGTTTCCATAACAACCGAGGTTCATCAACTGGAGTGAATAGGCTAATGTGCAGACCCTTATGTCAGTTACTCATATGCAACAAAAAGATCAATGGAAAACATTTTGACCTCAAATGCCAAAGTTTTACAATTTGTTACAAATCTTCCAGGAATGATGGTGTTAAAGCCACCATGGATGTTCTTTAACTTTGTTTTAAATAAACTTAAAAGAACATGGTTTGGTTGAGTTCTTGCAATTTATGAAACAACGAATTGACATTAAGGCCTGCCTGCACCAATTTAGCCTTAAAGGAGAGGCAAAAGGTATTTAACATAGGCCTATCTTAAAGTGAATTCCTTAAAAGCTGGAAAAATATAAACACATTTTTAGCACTCGTTGTTTTCCTCTCTTTTATTCAATACAACACATCAAGGCCTATGTGACAATAAGTATTTGGGTCCGGTGGGGTTAAGCGGAGGAGGAGGGGGGGGGGGCTCAGATTGGACACTCCGTAGATTACACTCCATAGATAAGTATAATCCCACGAGTTTCATGTACTTAAAATGGATTCATAGGTTATGCAGGCATGGGACTGAATAAAATCTTCCAATTACCCCGCGTGAAATCTAGTAAGCCCTGATTCTGACATTCCTTAATTGAAATCCACAATTGCTGCTTACTGTAGATTTAATTTACATAACAATAACGATTAGCCTACAGACATAGAAAAAATGCTTTCAGCTATAGCATGGGTAGCGTAACATCACGTACGGACTTAAAAATCACCATCGCGTCCGCGCCTATATAATGTTGTGTGCTGCATATATGCACACGCATTATTCTGCCCGGCGGGAGGCGAAACGGTCAACGAAGTGGAGATGAACTAAGTGACCTTCGCGATGACTGTGACATCGTCGGCCCTGATAAGGATCTCTGGCTAACCCAAACTCGGCCTCCTTATAACTGACATCAAACTGAAAGGTAGGAAATAAACTGTGTTACTGTATAACCACATCTTTATATAGGATATATGCCACATTTGTTCATTTCTTTTATAAACGGCTGCGTCGTAATGGCCAAGACCTTTCATTGTAAAATTCAATCAACAGTATTTCTTATTCCAGCCTTAATACCCGCCGATAATTTATTAAATTTGGCTATAACGTTCAAACGGTAAATTGTTTAACATATGGTATCTTTATCTTACACCATTAACAATGAACATATATAGGTGATTGTGCATATATTACTTTTGGAGGACTCTCAAGGATGGATGAAAGGGGTTTGGATGGACTCTTTCGAAAAGCATATGTTGGAAGTGCAAGAAAGTATTTAATAAGTATGATACTGTACAAAGATTGTAAGAAGTTCTCGCACCCTTTAACATGACACCTTACATTTTGCATGTCTCGATTAGCCGTCCATTATTTATCTATATTATCTGCACTGCTTTTCGGTCGCTCATGTTAATTCCCCTAAAGAAGTGCTTTATAACCAAATGCTTGTAAATCTTCGAGTTATTTGAGCGATTTATTAATAAGCGCGTGTAATTTCTGTCTAATTTCTGTATATGCGGGCACTGACAAGGGAGTTGGCAATCACTCAATCGGATTGGGCCCCTCCCATCCGGGTCACTCATCCACGGTGAGACTTCCCCAAAGTGGACTTTCCTCAACCAATAATCGTTCTAAGATGTTACGCAATACTCCAACCATTGTTGTTATGGTCATGTGATAATTTCTGTCATAAACTTACATGTGAGATACAGCGCACTGAACTGTACAAAACCAACATTGACAGCATTATAGCATAACGTTCAGCCTACTGTTTTCAAGAGTTTCCGGAAATAAGTAGCGCATTGTAACTGTTACTTAGTGTATGGACGGAAGTAGCACGGCCCATATAAAATTCCCAGTCGTCTCCTCAAATTGATTACTTGGTAGGCACTAGGCTACCAACCGTTTATAGGCCTACGCTAGGTTCAACGTTCTAAGTTACTAGGAATAGGCGCCTACTGACACTTCAGTGTTGGCCTAACTTATATATGTCAGGCCTACATGTTTTAGGCTAGGCCTAGTGCTACTAAGTAATAGCATTGAAGTAACGCACTCACAGTATAATAAAATGTATAATAAACCAACCTAGCAAGGTTGGTGGGTGTTACTTTCAAATGTCGAACAATGGCCAATTGCGATGGAACATCCATTTTTTGCAAATTCCTCTGGAAAAGAAATACCTCATCATTCATAGTGACTTTATGCCTAGGGAACCTATCAAATCTGAAAGGGAAGCACAGTGACCATGGCAGTTGTGTTATTGGGACATAGCTTAGGCTAGGTATGTGCAAACCGTGTTGACAAATGTATGTATGAGAGCTGCTGTATCCCAGTTATACGTATCAATGAGTTGTAACAAGTTGTAGAAACTGTCAGGGTAGTAGGTATTGAGGTCTATATTGAATTTTTGAAATCTTCAGGTTAACATCATATCGAGCAGAACTGATGGAGTTTGGCTTGGTTCATATCCTCCTTGGGCTGGTGAGCTTCCTGCTGTTTCTCGATGGTTGTCGTTCTCAAAAGAAAGCATTTCGTAAGGATCAATCGGACAAGAAGCCAAATATAATCTTTATACTGACAGATGATCAGGATGTCACAATGAATGGTATTGTAAGTATATATACCAGGCCTCGGCCATTTCTTTTCTCAAAAGTACTCACAATGACGAAGGCAATTCACCCTCCACTAGAAATTCACTGTTTGAGTCTCCATACTTATAGGATAGTACAATTAACAAATAAAAACATCAAACATACTTGGCACTCTGGCTGCCTCTAGTGTATTGGTATTCTGACGCGAAACCTAGGTTACTGAACCTGATACTATCCTATCATTGTTAGTTCATGGCACGCTGAAGCCTAACCACTCTGCGGTTCCATGCTTTGTTTGTGGGAATGTTTGAGAGGTATTTTCCACTTGGGCCGCTAATAGTATACTCGACTGTTAGGGTTGCCTGAGCATAACCAAGCCGTCATGATATCTATTTGTTTAGAAATAATTATGTGAACACAAAGTTGTTAAAAATACTTTTATTACAAATAATTGCTCACATCGTTAATCCAACCCATTCCCGGTTTAAAATGGTAATATTAGATTTTGAATGTTTTAAAATGGGAGGGAATGCTCCTTGAAGTGCACATGAAACACATGAAACATTTTGGTTTATAATGCACATGCAGATAGCGAACCATTTTACACCGAAAATTCTCATTGAGATTGGTCAGTTGACAACGCTTCAAATTTGCCATGGTAATGATGGTACTGTTTCATTCATACTGTGAATTGTTTGCAATGATAGTCTTAGGTATTATTTGATTTTCACTGGCCCACGGTCACTTCCCAAAATGTCCAGTGTGTATAATACATATTCTACTCGCCAAAGCTAAACTTCCAACCGTCAATGGCTGGCGTATACATATGTCGAGGTCAAACCGATTTTTTGTATTATTATGTATTGCATTATTTATTTAAATTAAATATGATTTTACCCTATTGTCTTTCATGAGGAAAATGTTTATTCTTTATCTTCTAGACGCCAATGAAGCAAACACAGAAACTGATAGGAGATGCTGGAATGACGTTTACAAACATGGTAAGGTACAAATGGTGCTGGCATGTAGTTTTTTGAGGAATTATGTGACCTGTATCACATCAAAAATTGCTTTGAAAAAGGTTTAAAATGTTGTACTAGTGGTTTAAAATGTTGTACTAGTGCAGACTATATATACCAGTGCTTTTACACACCTTAGAAGACAATGTGAAGAACCTTTGATGCTGCGACATCAAATTTAAATATACTCATTTTATTCCCTGATTTTCATTTAAAAAGAAGCTTAACCTCTCAACTTCTTAGTGGCTTGGAGTAAGATCCCTAATGGCAATAAAAAAACACTAATTAAACCCTGACTGTCCTTAACAGTATCCAGCTGTGCAGATATACAGTGTGTTGCATTTAGAACATTCATGCATGTGTAAGAGGCACTTGATGTAAAGTGTGCTAAAGGGATCTTCCCACCCACCCCCCCCCCCCCTCTCACCATAATTTGTTTACAGCTTTTATTGCATGAAATACTTCTGGATAGTTTTATGTCTTCTAGGATTCAACATTTCTTTTATTGTTCCTCTCAGTTTGCAAGCACACCCATCTGTTGTCCTAGCCGTTCCAGCATTCTTACCGGCAATTACATCCACAATCATAACGCTGTCAACAACACCATCCAGGGACATTGCAGTAGTACAGAGTGGCAGAACGGTCCAGAGAAGAACACTTTTGCTGCTCATTTGAAAGCTGAAAATTATACCACGTTCTTTGCTGGTAAATATTTAAACCAGGTGAGTGGAAGGGAATCTGTACTTGTTAATACTGCTTGAAATAAAATGCTAAAATATGCTACTGTACAGTGCTGAACAGTGAGCCACACTTCAGTGTGTCACATGCCAAAGGGCACTGTGACAGGCTGAAGTAAGCATTGTCATAGACATGTAGCTCTCACTGGTTTAAGTGAGCAAGGTTAAGGGTGACAGATCCAAGTGAATAGAAGTATTGACCCTTGATTATGACTGGTTGAACAAAGGCCTTGATCTTTAGAAAACTAAGCACCCACTTTATATTTTATCCAAGTGCAATACATGATTCTTTTTGGTATTCCATACAGTGGGAAAGCATGCATTGTAACAAGCTTGCATTACACAAAATTAACACAAAAATCACTTCTATAGGTGTCTTAACAATTGTTTGCTTGTTCAAAATTTGGTTATAATTACCTATTATGGTTATAATTCAGGCTTTACTCTTTCATTATTTGCTTTGAAATAAACTTGTGACATAAAAAACTTTAAAATAAATAACTTGTGATAACAAAATTGTTTTGGTGCAATATTTTGCAAAAATGTTCCTGTATGTTTTATAGTGGCTTAAAATTCAAGATTTGTGAGTGTGTTCATCAGCTTCTTTAGAATCGTCTAATGTTAAGTGCAAATTTTTAATTTATGGTAGTATGTGAAGAATTTATGGTAGTATATATAAAAGAATTTCATTACAGTTTGTAGAGAAACTAGATTTTATTATCGTTCTGAGCACCATAAAATGAATTGAGAAAATGAGTACTCTAGAATTTATGCCTGTTTTGTAATATTGTATTGTGACACACTACTTGCTGTTCACAGTGACTGCATTTTATGGACTCTAACATAAAAATTGTTTCTCTTGTTCCGCAGTATGGTAACAAACACAGTGGTGGTCATGAACACATACCCCCTGGATGGGACTGGTGGACAGCATTGGTAAGTTACACAATAAACAGTAACCTCACTTAAACATTTTTGTTTACTGTAAGCATTCAGAAAAAAGTCATTGTAAAGTAGGGTCCTAATATAACCGTTGCAAAACACAAACAAAAGAATGCAACTGACACCTTCCCTCTCCCCACCCTCCATCTCCTTAAAATAAATTGCAAACTTTAATTTTACAAAACCCTTTTTGTCAAATGATACGTTTGTACCTGTTTGAGATAACAGGGGAGTACAAGGGCTCCATTTTCAATAATTGGTTGGGGTTGTATAGTCAAGAAAGGGACTGACTATGGTCAATATTTTGCCCGAGGTGACTAGAGGCATCAATGACAGGAAGTTATTCTGAATGGAGAGAGGTTTTGGTTGTCTCCAGCCACGAGAGTTAATCATTTCCATGTGACTGTGACTTTTTTTGCAGCTATTTAATTCAGTTTATTACAACTACAGCCTCTCAGTGAATGGAACTCTTGAAACACACGGAGATGACTACCAGAAAGATTACTTAACCGATATCATCGTGAGTTTAATAATATTTATACTTCCAACTTCGTCTTGTTCTTACCCTGATCCATATTGGTAGCCCCCATATGTTGGACATAGGGGCAGTGGGGTCAAAGGCTGTGATGGCAAATTGGTCTACAGGTGGTCCATGGAGGAAGATGGTCCATGACAGTAGATAAATGTCTGTGAACATGTTACTGACTTATATATGCTGTCAGTACAGAACAAAAGTTTTGAGTGCCATGTTGGCCAAAGTACTCTGCCTTGTAGGTTTTAATGTGTATCACTGTTAACCTTATCAAGAGAAGGAAGTATTACAAATAGATCACCAAATTTTGTTCAGCTGATGTTGTGTAGTCTTGTCTGTTTCTCTTCCATAGAATAACAAATCCGTTGAGTTTCTTGAGATGCAACACGAGGATTCAGTGCCTTTCTTTATGATGATATCTACGCCTGCCTGCCATTCCCCCTACGAGGCAGCACCTCAATATGCCAACAACTTTACCAAGCAAAAATTGCCCAAAGATCCAAGTTATAACACTCACGCAAAGGTAATTTTAGTTTGTTTCATATGAAATTGTTGATGCGAAGTGTCAAAAGTTTCTTCTAAGATTCCTTGCTGTAACTGAATTGTATTAAAACCAGATTCGAATGTGATTCCCATGTTCGGTAAATAAATACCACGAAATGCGATATAATATTCAAGAGTACATAACTTGCTGAAAAGTTGGGTTTATATTCTGCACCTTTTTTTACAATATCTTCACCTGCCTGCCAATCCCTTACGAAAAAACACCTCAGTTATGTAACACGAATTGTGATGTAATGTTTAACTGTGTACGACCTTACTAAGAAATTTAAGAAAATTAAGAAATTTTCGTAGCATAAGGCAACATATTTTCAGACAAGAATCTTCTGTACTTTACATAATTAAGATCTTAAAATAATGAGGCTTTCTTCATATTTATCATTTAGGACAAACACTGGATCCTCCGACAAGCACCCACACCGATGTCAAATGCTTCGTTACAGTTTACGTCAGATGTTTTCAAGAAAAGGTAACACTGTCTTCACAATTATAAGATTTTGCAAGCGATGCAATAGCATTAACACCCGCAGTGCATTAATCATGTGAGTAACGCACGCTAGACCGTTGATTAACCCCATTCATTAATACACTACCATTTGTGTGGGGGGAAAAATCATAAAACAAAACATTTTTGGTTACATATAACCAAAGATATATTAAAGTGATGCCCCGTAATTGTACCGTGCGTTACTCACAGAATTAGCCACGGTCAGCTGACCTGAATGGACCAATAGGATTTAGGAATCTTTACTAAGTATGAATGAACATGGTGTAAACCATGGCATAAAAAAGAACAAACATATGCCTACTCTTTTATAACAGCATAGAAATGAATGATTTGTATTCCTTCCATTTAGATGGAGGACACTCCTCTCAGTGGATGACATTGTTGTGAACGTTGTCAACCTCTTGAAAGCGAAAAGTCTTCTAGATTCAACCTACATCATCTTTTCTTCTGACAATGGCTTTCATTTAGGTGAGTCTTTTTTTTTGTTACCTAGTTTGGGCTGTTATCTTTATTTTACTTCAATGTATCCTTTCTGTTCCATTTTCATCTGTGAAATTTGTAGGAACCCCCCCTTCCACGTATGTGTATTATTGCTATATTTGGTTATTTATAATGTATGAGCAGTGTGCTGCTACCCTAGTCTTACATATCTCAAGCCATAGAGCTGATGTGTGATCAGATAAAAGCCAACATAGTCTGAAATACCCCTTGCATTTTACTTTGACTCCTCTCACCACTTTCTCAGGGCAATTTTCGTTACCAAATGACAAACGCCAATTGTACGAGTTTGATATACGAGTACCGCTGATGATTCGTGGTCCTGGGATCAAAGCCAAAAGCGTGAACCATGACCCAGTGGTGACTATTGATATCATGCCTACCATAGTTCATCTCACTGGGGCTACTCCTCCCTCTAATGTAGATGGGACATCTCTGCTACCTTTGCTGGTAAGTACGAGAGATTCCAGTCGCAGACATTGTGAAACATTGCAGAAAACATCACCTCAACATTTTGATATGGTTCATTTAAATGCGCAAATTTTTCCGAAATTCCCTAGCTCCTGTGCGTATGAACAGGAAAAACAGGTGGCATTTTAATGTCATCACTGCCCCCCTCTCAAAAAGATTTACTTGATACCGTTTGCTCCTTCAAGGATGACATTAAATACAATTTTAGTTCATATGTCATATTCCAAGAATTTAAATTATGGTGCATCTCTAGAACGTACCGTTATTTGAGACAATGAAGCTCTTGTTTACCCCATTGAGATTTGTGTTGTATCTGAGGAACTGATCCAATGGTCTGTGGGTTAGACTATATAATCCACTCACTTCAATTGGTGACCCTCCGCAGTTTCTCAAAAATTAGTGATGTGTTCCCTAGTGTAAAATTGAAGTGATATTTTTGAACACCTTCAGGAAATTGGGACAATTAACCTTACCGCTGGGATGAAGCAGGTTAATCGGTATAGTAAACCCTACATAAGTGCATCGTTTGTGAACCGATATTCATGATGCATTAATTTGGAGACATTAATAATAAACTACTCGCTGTTTTTAACCTTCTTAGTTACCAGGACAGAAGACAAGTACTTGGAGGGAAGATTTCTTAGTTGAATATCGAGGAGAATATTCACCAGAAGGTTATGCAGGCTGCCCTCACACTGAGTTCTTGAATGTAAGTACTTACAGCTCTCAAATGTAATATTGCCATGAACAAAAATTTCTTGTTTTGGAGACTGAATGTATTTCAAACCAATCCAACTAGTTAAATAATTGAGACTTGGCTTCTCTAAAAGTCAACTAATTGTGACTTGGCTCCAATTTTGCAAATTGTAACTGCTCCCCCCACCCATTCTTTTACTGTGGAAATGTTTTTCAAATTGCTCGTTCTCTTTCGGTTGCCTGTTATTTATAATTTATGGTATGTATAATGAATAATTTATGCATTTTTGCAATATTTACAGATTCATGATAAGGTGAAAAACAAATGGTGAAAAAAAAGCTCTCTCCTCAGTAGTAAATCAATATATTAAATGTGATCTTCTTTTTATCTTTCTTGAACAGACCTGCTATCCTAATTGTGTATGTGAGGATGGTTACAACAATACATATACCTGCATTAGAAAGATAACTGAGAAAGAAAATACTATGTTCTGTCAGTTTTCAGACAGTGAGGTAAATAAATAAATTTTCTTTTGTTCTTTGTAATCTCATCTCTGTGTAGCTTGATCTCGTTGCATCATCCATATATGCCTTTATTATCTTACTTCTATTCAGAAAATAGTGTAATCCAAATGACTATTAATTATCACTTTTTTTTCGGTATGTCAGCTTTCAAAATGATGGTCAAAACTACCCGAGCAGTCATGAATGGTGTTCGTATTGTGTGAGGGTTATTTGTTTTACTTTTTTGTTTTAAGAATGGTTAAACCCTGCCCTCTCACCCATTCCCACCCCCTCGAACCTTGTGTTTGATTGTACTTTTTTTGTATTCATTCCCCCAACAGAACTTTCAGGAGTTTTACAATTTGACCGCAGACCCTTATCAGCTGTCGAACATCGCTTCCAAACTCCAGCCTGGATATCTTGCATCTCTTGCAGACAGACTCATCACCCTCAGCGTTTGTAAAGGAGCAACGTGTCGCAAGGTTTTACCAAGGATATAGAGGCTAATCATGCAAATTGTCACAAATGTTATATCTCTAAGAGGTTCTAAAAAATAAAAGAGCCTCTGGCCTACCGTTATCAGAATCTAACATTGGTTCCTTGTGATGGTATAAACTGTCTGAAGGCCATAAAGGTGGCCAATACTGGTGTACCATCAAACATTTTAAATGATTTAAAAGGTAGGCCATATGTTGGTATGCAGTTTTTTGGTAAGGATGCGATTCCATACAGGGGATATTTTATCCAAAAACTTGTTGGATACTAATAGGTCTTTCAGAGATTTGAGTTCCTTCCCTTTTTTAAGGTTACTTGTGTTTGTGGAGATAAACAGAGACTGGTGTATAATGGATAGTTGGCCTATTAAATGAAAACAAAAGGCTGTAAATTTTAATTATTGATACTCAAATTGAATATATTTATTGCAAGACACAAAGAAGTTTGAAATATTACCCTTAACTCATATACTTGACACAATATTGGTATGACACAATATTCCAGGGTGTTAATCCCTACTATACTTAAACACTTATTAGTTGCAACCAAAGCTTTGAAATTATATAACATTAACATGCATACCCTTCTGAAAGGATTATTGAACTTATGACAGTGCTGCTGGACTGCTACTGTATCCACTGGTCGTAGTTCTCATTTGTCTGAAGAAGTTACTTCATTCTTTTCTCGTTTCATGATCCAGTTGTATTCAATGCAACCAACTTTTCTGAAATCTGTACAGATTATTCTTATCAAATAAAATGTAATGCCTATCACCTTAAATTACATTAGCTTCTTTCCTTTTAAGTTCACCATTCATATATGTGTAGTCAGTTCAGTTTGTTGCAGGATCCTGTGACATATCTTATGCAGTTGTCCACTTTTCTCGAGTTGCTTTCAGAACATCTTACTGCCAACTTCACGAGTTGTACACTTCAGTAAACTGGCATTTTATGAACAGCAACAGTTATGTCATTGTGAGATTTAATGAGT